>NW_026652298.1:4935915-5222170 GCF_009828535.3 Hylobates moloch
GGGAGCAGCTGCTTAATGGGTATGGAGTTTTCTTTTGAGGCGATGAAAACATTTTGAAACAAGAGAGAAGTGGTGGTTCCAGAACATTGGGAATACACTATAGACCACTGAATTGGTGACTTAAAAGGTTATTTTTGGCCAGGTGCAGTGGCTCACACCTGTAATCCCAACACTTTGGGAGACTGAGGTGGGTGAATCACCTGAGGTCAGGAGTTCGAGACTAGCCTGACCAATATGATGAAACCCCATCTCTACTAAAAATACAAAAATTAGCCAGGCATGGTGGCATGTGCCTGTAACCCCAGCTACTTGGGAGGCTGAGACAAGAGAATCGCTTGAACCCAGGAGGCAGAGGTTGCAGTGAGCCGAGATCACACCATTGCACTCCAGCCTGGGCAACAAGAGTGAAACTCTGTCTCAAAAAAATAAATAAAAAATAAAAAATAGGGGTTTTGTTTTGTTTTTTTTTTTTTTTTGAGACGGAGTCTCACTCTGTCGCCCAGGCTGGAGTGCAGTGGCGTGATCTCGGCTCACTGCAAGCTCCACCTCCCGGGTTCACGCCATTCTCCTGCCTCAGCCTCTCCGAGTAGCTGGGACTACAGGCGCCCGCCACCACGCCCGGCTAATTTTTTGTATTTTTAGTAGAGATGGGGTTTCACCGTGGTCTCGATCTCCTGACCTCGTGATCCGCCCGCCTCGGCCTCCCAAAGTGCTGGGATTACAAGCGTGAGCCACCGCGCCCGGCCATAAAATAGGTTATTTTTAATATGTGCATTTCACTTCAATAAAAGAAATCTTTTTAAAAATGGTAACATAGGATAATAGTGAATAAAACATGCAAATGCTTACAATATATTGCTAGCTGTAAAACAGGGACTATAAAACAGTATTCCAATACAGTCCCACTTCCTATATCTAAATGAAAGATAGGAAGGGAATATGCTAGAATGTTGAAGCAGTAAGCATTGGTTCAGTTTGGGTTTTTTACTAAGCGTGTGCGAGGGTGCTGGCCCACCCTGCCTGCAGCCCCCAGGGGGCGAGGCCGGCTCTCTCTCCACTGCTGCTCTGTGCTCTCCCCACCAACTGACCGAAGAGAACGTCTTTCGCAGGAGACAGGAGTCGAGAGGCTGAGGCCACAGCTGTTGTAAAGTGTTGTTGGGGGTCAGTTGTTCTGTCTTATAGTTCTTGGTTTTTGAGTAGGAATGGGAAAGATGAAAAGAGGCTGTACATGTCAATCAGCCTTCTCAATCTCAGAAAGCTTGACTAGAAGGCAGCAAGTAAGGTGATGAGTAATGCCAGCCTGGATGAGAAGCATGGCCCACTCCGGCCTTCTTTTTTGTTTTGCTTTGTTATTTTGAGGCAGTCTCACTCTGTCACCTAGGCTGGAGTGCAGCAGCACGATCATGGCTCACTGTAGTCTCGACCTCCCAGAGCTCAAGCGATCCTCCTGCCTCAAGCTCACCAGTAGCTGGGACTACAGGTGTGCACCACCACACCTGGCTAATTTTTGTATTTTTTGGAGAGACGGGGTTTCACCATGTTGCCCAGGCTGGTCTTTAACTCCTAGGCTCAAGCAATCCTCCCACCTAAGTCCCCCAAAGTGCTAGGATTACAAGCATTAGCCCCCTCACAGGGCCACTCGGACTTTCATTTCCCCACTTTTTTTATTTCTCTCCACTAAGGAAACAACCACAGTACCAGCTCAGAGGCTACGGGGTCTCAGCCCCAGAAACTGAGGGAATCTCTCAAACTTTAATGTTTGTGTTTTAGCCACAGCAAGAACACATTGAGACACATTGTCTTATTTCATAAAAGATGTTAGAAATTTAGATTTTTCATATGAATTTTACCACTTTTTAAAGTGTTCAACTGACTCTAATTTTTCAAAAAGACTGGAGGAGTGAACAGAGCGTGTCTGTGGACCACATTCAGCGGGCTACGCTTGCAATGGCTCCACCATGTCCAGGTAGCCCTCACCTCACAGGTACCAAGAAAGGGAGGAGACACCGCACTGGAAGATAAACTTAGTTTGCAGAAAATGTGGCAGAGGACAGAGACACTTGCTCAAAAGCTTCCTTGGAGCAAAATTCCAAGGAAATTCTAAACTTTAAATATACATTTTTAAAATTCTGGGTTTAAAAGAGGAAATTAAAGAATAATCATTTGATGCTATGTCAGCTATGTCCGCGGAAACGACTGAGAAGTTGCACATTGACAATGTCCTACTGCCTTAGCAGGTCTGAGTTTCTGTGATTCATCTACTGTCACTCTGTCCACCCCGAATGTTTCCCACTTGGGATGTTCATCCCCAGTTTTCTGCCAGGGTAACTCCCAGCCACCTTCACTTCTGAGTTCAGCCATCAACTCCTTCAGGAAGGTGTCTCTGACATTCCCTTCCTCCCGATTCCAAACTAGGTTAGGCAGCCAATGGTAGCTAAATAACGGTCCCCAGAGATATCCAGATCCTAACCCCTGGAACCTATAAATGTTACTTCATATGGCAAAGGGGCTATGCAGATGTAAGTGCAAGATGAAGTTAAGTTGAGGTGAGGAGACTATCGTGAATTGTCAGGATGAGCCCTAAATGCAATCACATGTATCCCTGTAAGAGGAAGGCAGAGGGAGATGTGACTGCACACAGAAAAGGAGAAGCAATGTGACCAAAGAGGCAGTGACCAGAGTGATAGGGCCACAGGCCAAGAAATGCTGGCAGTCACCAGAAACCAGAAGAGGCAAGGAATGAATTCTCCACTAGAGCCTCTGGAGGAGGCCAGGCCCTGCTGACACCCCGGCTTCTGCTGAGTTTGGACCTCTGGCCTCCATAACTAGGAGAGAATATGTGTGTCTAAGCCACAAAGTTTGTGGTAATTTGTTGCAGCAGCCCTAGGGAACAAATACTCAGCCCTGTGCTTCCACACTCACCGTGCGTGCTCCAGCATGACCACCTTGTGTTCATAACATTTACCAAACACTTAATCCGTGCCAAGCCCTGGGATATATGAATTAGAGGGAGTGTTTATTTTAGTTTCATCACAACCCTCTGAAATAGGTACTAGTATTATTTCAGAATACAGAGTTGGAAGACAAATCTTAATGGGGTTAAGTAATTTGAGCAAGGATATAGAGCTAATAGACAGCTGTATACTACATACAGCTGTATAGATCATTGTCTCTATGAATGGCACCCTCTGGAATATGCAGGGCACAACCCTCACAACCAACCAGAGCAACCCTGCCACGGTTTGAACTCTGACAAATCAATCTAGTCTAATCCCTATGCTAAAAAGCAGGTCTGCTCATATTCCACTTTTTTACTTTCTCTCCTGCTATATCATACACTCAAGACCAGGGACTTTGTCTTTTACTATCCTCGGGACATTGGTATCTAGGAACCCCATAATGAATAAATAGATGAATCTCTTCCCCTAGAGGCAGTTAGTACTAAAAAGGCACAAGGGATTTGAGAAAGAATCCAGAGGCAAGGAAATAAGCTGTTTTCATCCTTCTCCATTAAGGAGAACAACTCTCAGGCCGGGCATGGTGGCTCACGCCTATAATCCCAGCACTTGGGGAGGCCAAGGCAGGTGGATGGCTTGAGCTCAGGAGTTTAAGACCAGCCTCGACAATGTGGCGAAAGCCCATCTGAACAAAAAGTACAAAAATTAGCTGGGAATGGTGGTGTGTGCCTATAGTCCCAGCTGCTCAGGAGGCTGAGGTGGGAGGATGGCTTGAGCCCAGGAGGCAGAGGTTGCAGTGAGCCAAGATCGTGCCACTGCACTCCAACCTGGGCGATACAGCCTGACCTTGTCTCATAAAAAAAAAAGAGAGAGAACAATTTTCAAATTATACAGAGTAAAATAAACATTTCTGCGGAAATTAGAGAATGAGATAGATGAAACAACAAAAGTGCATCTGGACTTTTAAAACAAGTTCAAGTCTGTAGGGCTAAATAAATAAAACCCAGAGTAATGACAGCACTTTCAGAACCAATACTTGTTAGTGATCTATGAGCAAAACATGACAAATAAGAAAAATACATGCCCCTGATAGAAGATATGTATTATTTTTCATGGTTCTCCAATACGAGGAGCAAGTAACTAGTAATAAATTTGCTGCCAGTGTCCTAGATGGCACAAGTCAGCAGATCCACATGCAGTGAAAAAGATTGGCAGTGTTAGGCAGACCCCACTACAATATGAGTGAACAGTATGGTGAAATTATTGTAAAAAATCAGTACGATTTTAGGTCCCATTAACAGAGAAAATAGTGTCCAGAACAGGAGCAATCTGAACGCTGTGTCTCTGCACCGCTCAGAACGCATCTGGAGAACCACGTCCAGTCCCAGAACTGTTCTTCAAGAAGGGAGATGGACAAGTCAGGATTCAAACCCTGAGTTCATCTGGAGGAAAGAGACCACAGTGACAGGGGTCAGGGTAAACACCATAAGCGGGGGCAACACCCCAGCACATCCAAGGGTGGAAACCTGGGGTGCTTAGTCTAGAAGAAAGAAGACTCAAAAGGGTCTGGCACAGGGGCTTCCACCTGTACTCCAAGCACTTTGAGGAGCCAGTGCAGAGGGGGAATCACTTGAGACCAGGAGTTCCAGACCAGCCTGGGCAAGTGAGACCCCATCTCTAAAATAAAAATCAAAAAACTAGCTGGGCATGGTGGCACGCACCTGTGGCCCAGCTACTTGGGAGGCTAAGGTGGGAGGATCGCTTGATCCTGGGAGGTCGAGGCTGCAGTGAGCCATGATCATACCACTGCACTGCAGCCTGGGTGACAGAGTGAGACCCTGTGTCAAATTACAAAAAATAATAATAATAAAGAAAAAAGAGGAAAACCCAAAAGGAACTGTCTTCAAATATTTAAAGGGACGCAATTTATGAATAAAAGAAAAACTTACTTTATATTGCTCCCTGTGATACAACCAGGACCCATGAAGGGGTAGATTCAATTCAGAGAACTTTGAAAGAGAGCACAGTTTGAATATAAAGTAAAATTCTGTCAGTCCCTGCACTAGGGACATATGGTTCACAGTGGTATAGATGAACACTAATAATTATGTATTTAATGTCATTTTACAATTTTTCAGTTTTGATGTAAAGTTTTCCTTATAAAAAATTAATTTTAGAAAAATAAATTGTATTTAAATACTCATTTGTTAGTATGAGTATTAAAATGTTAAGCAAATAACGATATACAGATATGGCAAAATCACAGAGGTGGTATTCCTTCAATGACTGCAGTGAAGGAAACACTGCTGCAGTTTGTGCTATTTCATCTTCAGTATTTTTAAACTTCTGTTCCAGGATCTATCTCCTGCTGAGGAAATGCCTGTCGCATAGTTTTGAATGACTCAAGTATTTATTAATAGAAAGGAAGAGGAAGATAAGAAAAGTAAGACAAAGAAGGGAAAAGGGATGAATGACTCGGTACTCCAAGCACATCAGTTCAGCTTGTTTACCTGTAGAGTTCACATCATAGTGACATTAAACCAGGAGGAATTCAGAGCACCAGTGCCAAAAATAATTAGAAAAGAACCCAGAGGGGTTAAAAAATAAGGTCAGGAAGTAGCAGAATGAAACAACTGAGAAAATAGAAACAAATATGTCTACTGACAAATAATTTGACACACAAATATCCAGTCGGTGGGAAAAACCTAGACATGCCAGAAAAGACCTGCTGGCGATGCCAGTCTTGCTAGAACCTCAAGACAAAGATAAAAGTAGCAAAGACAGCCCAGGTAGCTCTGAAGCATACCCCAACCCCATTCCCTAACCTCTGAGTGTGTGCCGCTCCCACCCACCACCAGCCCAACGCAGCAGCATTCTGTCCACAAGATGTTTCAAATGTAGTGTCTCAATACTATTTCAAATTAGTCATGAAGACCAAAATGTTCATCTTCTCATGTCTGAACCTTCAATGCCCCCCCATCCTAGTAGGCAATATGATCCACACACTGTCAAGGTCATTTTCAGGTAAACATCATCCTTTATCTCCATCGCCAGCAGCTGCCCATGGGGTCTACAGAGCATCCTTAGCACCCACCCCCTTCCTTCCATCGTGCTGGCCAAGGCTACCGTCACTAAGACTCTTCGTCTATCATCTGGACCTGCTGCTCTGCAGACCTCCCGTGGCCCCTTCCAGATAACTTCAGTACACACAGACAAGCCTTTTGGTGGTGTTCTCCACGCCCTCTCCTTTTTGGGCACTTATACAGTGATTTTTTATAAAACAAAATGCCTCCTGATGAATGAAACCCCTTGTATTAGTCTGTTCTCATGCTAGTAATAAAGACATACCTAAGACTGGGTAATTTATAAAGGAAAGAGATTTAATGGACTCACAGTTCCACATGGCTGGGGAGTCCTCACAATCATGGCAGAAGGTGAATGAGGAGAAAAGTCATGTCTTACATGGCAGCAGGCAAAAGCTTGTGCAGGAGAACTCCCATTTACAAAACCATCAGATCTCCTGAGACTTACTACCACAAGAACAGTATCGGGGAAACCACCCCCATGATTTAGTTATCTCCATCTGGCCCCACCCTTCACATGTGGGGATTATTACAATTCAAGGTGAGATTTGGGTGGGGACACAGCCAAACCACGTGACCCCTCCACCAGAGTACTACAGCCATCTCACCTACAATGTTTTCTTCTAAATAAATTTATTTACCTATTACACAGAAACAGTTTCATGAAGCTGAAATAATTTTGGTTATGAAGTCGAAAGTTTAAAACTCTATTATTCATTGTTCCATTCACTAATTCTGTGATCTTGGCTGAGTTAACGGCTCCCTATTTCAAAGAATTGTTGTGCAGAAAATAATGTGTATACTAAAGACGATTGTGTGCAGTATAAAGCTCTCTAAAAACATAAGTCATTGGCCAGGCGTGGTGGCTCACACCTGTAATCCCAGCACTTTGGGAGGCTGAGGCGGGCAGCTCACAAGGTCAGGAGTTCATGACCAGCCTGACTAATATGGTGAAACCCCATCACTACTAAAAATACAAAAATTAGCCAGGTGTTTTGGCGCGTGCCTGTAGTCCCAGCTGCTCGGGAGGCTGAAGCTGGAGAATCACTCGAACCCAGGAGATGGAGGTTGCAGTGAGCCAAGGTTGCACCACTGCACTCCAGTCTAGCCAACAGAGTGAGATTCTGTCTCAAAAAAAAAAAAGAAAAGTCATTTATTTAGCACTCAGTTATTTGCAGCCTTGTAATCCTTCGTTTCATGTGTGTTCTCATATTTCCAAAATTGATTTTACATTTGCGTGAGGCTGGCTCCTTCCCTTGCACCTTATTTGTATCCTTTCCAGTGCTTGAGTTGGTTGATAACTGAGTCAGCTGCTTTATCCCCTTCTTGACCCAGTAGCTTCCTCCTGCCTTCGCCATGAACTCATCAATCTCTTCCCCTCCTGTAGAAGCCTTCCTTCATTTATTGAAAGAGTGCTGGTGGTTTTTCTAACATACTACCCCTTACGCAGAGAAATGTGCCATTTTGATGTATCTATAGTCTGAGAATAGAGTTAGTATAGACAGAACATGGAAACAATGATGGCAGATCCCCAGAAGGCTGAGAGATGATGACATCAAAATGTGTGCAGAGAAAGACTGCCAAAACAACAAAGAAGACGTGTGCCAGGGCCAAAATCTGTGTTCATCCAATGCTGTCCAGTGCACGAGTTCTGCAAAGTGCTGTCTGAATGTTTGGTTAGTGGGCCAGTATGAAAATTTTTATATCATCCTTCATTATTTGAAGCTCTTAAGCCTTAGGAACATTAAATTAACAAACTGGCTCTGATTTCATCCTTGACAGGAGACATACACATAAGTTTTCAAAGTTATATTCATATAATATGAACTTTTGTGGTCAAACCAACCTCAACATCAGGCCTGCATAATGTTTTATTTCTGGTGTAAAAACTGGCTTATTCAGCAATCACATGCAAGTTTGTAACAACATAATTTTGGCCTTTTCAAATCCATTCATCTCTGGATCACTTGATAAGAGTTTCTGTACTTATAATACAATGGACTAGAAACTATCACAGTGATTTTATCAAAATAATATCACCCTATGGGGCCCTGCCTAAGCGGTGGTCAGTCAACATCCCTGCCAAAGATAAATCACTCTCTTTCCACCTCAAAACACAGTTATAATGAGTTGAGTTTACACGGCTCAAATTATAGCAGGTATTCTATGAATTAATTTTAACATACATGTTCCTGATCCATTTGCTTGTACAGCCTGAGGAGTTAAAATATCTCGTGTATTCATAGAGACATGAAACACATCCACTGTGGAAAACAAAGGCAGACCAAAGACACTTGTTGCTCTAAAACCAAAAAAAAAGGTTGAGGTCTAAAGGTTCTCAAACTTAAATGTGTGTCTGTGTCATGAGGAGATCTTGTAAAAGTAGATTCTGACTCGGGAAGTCTGGGGTGGGGCCCAAGATGCTGTGTTTCTAACAAATGCCCAGGTGATGGTACTATGGAATGTCCCAGATCCCACTTAGAGAGCAAGGCCAGAGAGCTTAAATAACGTAGCAGTGTCCATGTCATATAAACACAGGGACTTTGACTTTTTAAACAATTCAGCCACAGAACACCAAAGTAAAATTATCAGGAAGTGATACAACACATCTTACGTACATTTTTGTTCTTTACTAGGAATTATGTTTAAAAGGGAAACTTCCTGCATAATCATTGCTTTTTCTACTGCATCCATTCTACTGGGCCATGAGAGTGGCAGTCGGGTGGTTCCTCTCACAAGTTTTACACAGTAGGCTATGGGCTTTGCTCAGCCACCCGAAAACACACATGCCACAGAGCGGGCACCAGAAGAGCAGGCAGCACCCTGAGCACCCTCTCTGAAGCTCCACAAGCTAACAGTGACAGGAAGGGCACTCCATAAGCATCTCAGCTCATTCCCTGCGCTTTCTGGAAACACATCATGATCAAATGGCATAATGCCCCTTCATCCAGATCTTGCTGTGAGTCTTAAACAGAGCAGAACTAAAAGTGAATGGCTTTTAGGATATACAGCCCTCAATTGCCTCCCCATACCCACCCCTAAAATTCAAGACCGTTAGCAACAGCAAAGTTAGGCCCCCTGTGCCAGGCAACAGCCAGTGGAGGGAAATAAAGAGAAAAAACAAAGCAATTAGATGATGTGCCCAAGTAGAGTTTTGTAGGGTTTGTTTGTTTTCAGGGTTTTTTTGGTAGAATTGCCTTATTTAACTGTTAAATTACTACTTTATTATGGAGTTCAATTTTTTCTTTTTTCCCTCTTCTTCTTTTGTTCTGATTTTAAGACAGTCTCACTCTGTCACCCAGGCTGCAGTCTACAAACACGACTCACTGCAGCCTCAACCCCCTGGGATCAAGCGATCCTCCCACCTTAGCCACCTGTATAACTAGGACCACAGGCATGCACCACCACAACCAGCTAAGTAAAAAAAAAAAAATTTTTTTTAGAGACAGGGGTATCGCTTTCTTGCCCAAGTTGGTCTTGAACTCATGGGCTCAAGTGATCCTCCCATCTAGGCCTCCCAAAGTGCTGGGATTACAGGCGTGAGCCACCATGCCCAGCCTCAGTTTTTTCCATCTACAGGTTGTAGTGCATTGGAGAGTGATGAAATCATTTTGATAGGTCAGAACTGGGTTGTTTAAAAATGCAACAGGTGGGGGTGCATCAAGTTCAAAGGAGAAGTGTTGTTTCTCAGTTATGTGTTGGTTGTACCCAGTTACGTTGTAAAGTGCACTGCTGACTGGGGGTCATGATTAGAGATTTGAAAAACACTGGACTGTAGTTTGCTTTATGATAGAGAAGGGTTTAACACCTTCACTGTTTTTAACATATTTATTTTGACTGTATTCACCTGGTATTTGATTGCCTTAGCTAGATGAATCAGGGTAAATAGCCTTTTCAGATATTTCGCTGCTCTTTCCACTACAAATTTCCTGAACTCATATAGCATGTTTAATCCATACATGTAATAGTAACATCCTTCAGGCTATACATCATATGAGTAGCTCACATTTAATCTACATTCTAAACTATTGCTGAGCATCGTACTCCATCCTCTGCATCCAAACAGTTGCTCAATAAATACACAGGATGCTTAGAATGGGGATGAGCCCTCCATATCTTTCAAGTTACAAGAGCATCATCTTCTGGCGAAATATTTTCTTTGTGGGGAGAATGTCAAAGACCTACCAAAAATGTCCTGATTTTTCTAGCAAAAATTATCATTACATCACAAATACTTTGAAATTCTGTAGAGCTCCTTGCTTCATTCAGGAGTTTCGCTTCATTTCCCCTCTGAGAAGGGGTCTTTCTGTTCCTTAGCAGTGAAAGCAGTCAGTCTGTCCTTCCTGGTTTTCCGTTCAACTAAGCCGGTTTCAAGTTTCAGCTCCTCCTTGAATTCCAGGCTGCTGAGACTTCCCTCTAGAATCCTCCAACATGGAGCCTCTTGCAGCTTACCCGCTAAAATGTTCCGGGCCCAGAGCAAAGGTATTTGCAGTTTTGCTGTCTATGGTTCTATGCACAGTAACGCTATTTCTTCTACAACTAAAATTCCTCAAACCTAAAATCAACAGCTTTTATGCCTTTGAAGTGAAGGATGCAAAAGGAAGAACTGTTTCTCTGGAAAAGTATAAAGGCAAAGTAAGTTGCATCATCTGATTTTTATTGTTATCGTTTTTCCTTGTCTCTGTTTATTCCTCTTAATAAAATCATTTTTTTGCTGTTACATGGTCATAAGTTGGAATTTAGTCTTCAGAGTAATGGTATTAGTACATCACTTTAGTTATTAGAGTTCTGATAGTTTGCTTCTAAATAATAAATACCAATTATCTCGTTTTCTTTAAAATGCTTTAATTTTGTGCTGAATTGATATGTAAAGTTGTTTGGAAAATACTTATAGTTAGTAATGTGAACATGATGACATTTATTAATAAAAGTATTGGTTCTATAATCTAATAACTTTAAAAAGCACTTATCAAGGATCATAGTTTTATCTTTAATTTAAAAATAAACTTTCATGAGTACCTAATGCTCTTTTAATGGCAGTAGTATTTCAGGGCCTTAACCCAGGCGTCTAGGTTACAGTTTTCAATAGAACTGTGTATGTCCAAAAATACGAAAAAAACATCAATCAGAGGTTATAGTCCCCCCAAATTGTTTAGGATTTTAACTACTTGCAGAATTTTTTAAAATCTTTTGCTTCACTTTCCGGTTGGATTTTTTTCTTTTTCCGGGAGGTTTCACTAGTTGTAAACGTGGCCAGTGACTGCCAACTCACAGACAGAAATTACTTAGCGCTGAAGGAACTGCACAAAGAGTTTGGACCATCCCACTTCAGCGTGTTGGCTTTTCCCTGCAATCAGTTTGGAGAATCGGAGCCCCGCCCCAGCAAGGAAGTAGAATCTTTTGCAAGAAAAAACTACGGAGTAACATTCCCCATCTTCCACAAGATTAAGATTCTAGGATCTGAAGGAGAACCTGCATTTAGATTTCTTGTTGGTAAATATCTGCCTTGCATATATTGTTTTAAATTGCTTCTCATTTTTAAACAATTATACCAGGACAGTCCTTTCCTATTTCATTTGAAACGTTGTATCGGGAAAGCTTCATAAAACTAACAAAGAGCCAGAATCTCATCCTTTGTAACTTCTAGGAGTTATGCTCCCCTGAAATCAATGTTTTAGTTTCTTAGATGGTAAAAGAATTCTATTCCAATGTATTTTATTCCTTATTACCATCTTCCTGAAGAATTTACTTAAAGTGTGCCCATGGCTATTTTCACAAAATATCTTAATTCTCCTGTCGTGTAACTAGCATCTGGAGAAATGTCCCTTCCCGTCATCATAGCCACACAGCTCTCATGAATAGTGCTGGGCATTATTAGTTAACATATGTTTGTGGCTAATTTTATGTTGCCTTTCTTATCTGAAACAATATTCTCAAGGATGAATATGTCAGCTTACCAGATTTTTGCTAAAATCCAAAAACATATAACTTGATTTTTTCAGAGGGCAATAGTGTTAGGCTATTTTTCCAATTAAGCTAGCTACAGAAATCTGTTTAAAGACTTGCCAAGGTCACTTAGCACAAAGGTCATGAGGCATAGTGACAGCATAGGCTTTGGCCTCAGCCTACCTGGGTTCAAACCCCTGCTCTTTTGTTTTTGCTATGTGGCTTCTTAACTTCTCTGCGCCTGTTTCTCATTTGTAAAATGGGCTATCAATAGTACCGACTTCTTAAGACTGTTTGGAATTAAGTGTGTTAATAGTAAAAATAAAGTACCTATACACTGCTCACTCTGTGCCAGACACTGTTCTAAACGACATTAGTCAAAAAAAAAAAAAAAAAAGGCCAGACGCAGTGGCTCACGCCTGTAATCCCAGCACTTTGGGAGGCCGAGACAGGCAGATCACTTGAGGTCAGGAGTTAGAGACTAGCCTGGCCAATATGGTGAAACCCCATCTCTATTAATAATACAAAAATTAGCCAGGCGTGGTGGTGGGTGCCTGTAATCCTAGCTATTCAGGAGGCTGAGGCAGGAGAATCGCTTGAACCCAGAGGCAGAGGTTGCAGTGAGCTGAAATCGCGCCACTGCACTCCAGCCTGGGTGACAGAGCAAGCCTGCATCTTAAATAAATGAATAAATAAATAAATACGGGACATTAGCTAATGTTCTCTCATCTAACTTATTCTGATGACATCTTCAGTCCTATTTTCACTGTAAATAAGTTGAGTTTTGATAAAACTATTACCTCACTCAGGCAATCAAGCTTCTAATCCAACAAACCAAATAGTGATCTATAATATTTCACATAAATGTGAAGTCAGAGTCTTCTAAAAACATTATATTTAATTTCTAGGGAAAGTTGGTATAATGCCTAACGCCATAAATGGCAACCACAGTGAGGTCTTTATTCCTCTTATTTTGAGGGTCCACTGAGGAAAGAAAAGCCCAAGCACATGCCATTGAATTAATCGTTCTTCAGTTACAGCAGCCAGATACGTGGGTGCAATAGCTCATAGATTATTTCTCTTTATCACTACAAACTTTCTAAAACCCTTCTCAGCCTGTGTAATCGAAAAGGTAACAGTGAGTTAAGGTTTCATTCCACTTAGATAGGGAGGATCATAGAGCCCAAAGGTTAAGAGCATGAGCTGTGGAGTAAAAAGGCCCGTATATCAATCCTGGCTCAACCACTCACTAGCCACGTGACCCTGTGTCTAGGCCTCCATTTATCTCATCTGCAAAACGGGGATGATAATAATACCTACTTCATAGGGTCCCTGTAAGATTAAATGAGAGGATCAATTTGAAGCACGGAGCATACATTACTAGGCACATAGTAAGCACTCATAAATTTTAGTTATAATTATTATATTTTTTCTCATGTTAGTCAACAAAATGAACATAAATCTTGGGTGGTATAAATAGAAAAAACATCTACATTTCTTGCATAAATTAAGATTTATCAAAAGGATATCATGGCTGGGCATGGTAGCTCATGCCTGTAATCCCAGCACTTTGGGAGGCCAAGACAGGAGGATCACTTTAGTGCCCAGGAGTTCAAGCCCAGCCTGGGCAACACAGAGAGACCCTGCCAAAAAAAAAGTTATTGCTTTTCAAAATAAGGTGATTATTCACTTTGGGAGGCCAAAACTGTATCTCTACTCAAAATACAAAAATTTGCCTGCTGTGGTGGCACACACACTTTCCAATTTTGCTTCATTTTTTTTTGGCTTTTAATTTTATTTGACACAGAGTTTCGCTCTTGTCCCCCAGGCTAGAGGGCAGTGGCGTGGTCTTAGCTCACTGCAACCTCTGCCTCCAGGTTTCAAGTGATTGTACTGTCTCAGCCTCCCAAGTAGCTGGGATTACAGGTGCAAACCACCACACCCGGCTAATTTTTTGTATTTTTAGTAAAGACGGGGTTTCACCATGTTGGGCAGGCTGGTCTTGAACTCCTGACCTTAGGTGATCCACCCGCCTCAGCCTCCCAAAGTGCTGGGATTACAGGCTGAGCCACCGCTCCCGGCCTACTTTGCTTCATTTCATGATACTAAGATCACATACTAGATGAGTAGACTCATAGGTGAAGTCATCAAGTATATTGAAATCTGGTTACTCTAACCTTGAGTTTCACTTTGTTTGAGTGTTTTGTTTTTGATATTATGACGATCCTAGAACTTGATACTAAAGTTGTCATTTATGCAGATACTAATAGAAGTGAAAATCTTGACAAAATAAAATTATGCTCATGAAAATATGTTCTGGATATTTTAGATTCTTCAAAGAAGGAACCAAGGTGGAATTTTTGGAAGTATCTTGTCAACCCTGAGGGTCAAGTTGTGAAGTTCTGGAGGCCAGAGGAGCCCATTGAAGTCATCAGGCCTGACATAGCAGCTCTGGTTAGACAAGTGATCATAAAAAAGAAAGAGGATCTATGAGAATGCCATTGCATTTCTAATAGAACAGAGAAATGTCTCCATGAGGGTTTGGTCTCATTTTAAACACTTTTTTTTGGAGACGGTGTCTCACTCTGTTGCCCAGGCTGGAGTGCACTGGTGCATTCTCAGCTCATTGCAACCTCCGCCTCTTTAAACATGCTGTTAAATGTGGCAATGAAGGATTTTTTTTAATGTTATGTTGCTATTAAGTGGTAATGAATGTTCCCAGGATGAGGATGTTACCCAAAGCAAAAATCAAGAGTAGCCAAAGAATCAACATGAAATATATTAACTACTTCCTCTGACCATACTAAAGAATTCAGAATACACAGTGACCAGTGTGCCTCAATATCTTATTGTTCAACTTGACATTTTCTAGGACTGTACTTGATGAAAATGCCAACACACTAGACCACTCTTTGGATTCAAGAGCACTGTGTATGACTGAAATTTCTGGAATAACTGTAAATGGTTATGTTAATGTAATAAAACACAAATGTTGAAAAATGTAAAATATATATACATAGATTCAAATCCTTATATATGTGTGCTTGTTTTGTGTACAGGATTTTGTTTTTTCTTTTTAAGTACAGGTTCCTAGTGTTTTACTATAACTGTCACTATGTATGTAACTGACAAATATAAATAGTCATTTATAAATGACCGTATTATAACATTTGAAAAAGTCTTCATCATTTTCAGTATTTCTCTCTGCATTATTTTTTAGAAGCAACTCAAATTCTGTAATCATAATATTACCAAGTAAGTCAGTCTTTATTTTTGCATGAAAATCCCAAGTGTAGAAAAAAGGACATGAGTATAAGATCATTTAGCTTGATTCCTTATAGGCTGATTTGGGTTGCTAATGTATTCATACTAGATTAGGCACTTGGAAGGAATTCAATGCTGCATCATTCTGATAGCTGAAATAGTAAAAATCAACTGCAAACAGCCTAAACTCTAGTATAAACAGGGGGTGATCATACAAGTCCTAAAGTGTAGATCAGCAGTCACTGAACCTCTTAGAGTCACAAGGCATTTTTTCTCCCAAAGTCATGGCCTTTATATTTTGTTAGCCTTATAATTGACTAACAAAGCAACCTGCCAAGTTGGTGAAGGTTAATTATTGCCTCATGAAATATACATTCATCGCATAAAAGAATTAAATAGGAAGATGGCCAAAAATGTAAAAAAGTTATATAAATTTGTCTAAGAAGAAAAAGACCCAATTTAAGTAGTCTGTGACTTGACTCCCAAATTCTGACCTGATGGATGAAAGTGAAGATGTTTCTTATGGCGAATTCAGTAATGCTACCTCAGGATATAGTTCTGTATACGTATTTGGACCAAAGTTCTTAGATAAACCAAAAATAATTCATGAAGCATCTTCTGCTTCAGAGTACATATCCAGCCACCCAGCTATGAATGTATTTAGAAAGATACTTGGTGGAGGTGGAATTTCTACCAGAGGTAAAGAGGATTTGTAGAGATAGCCTCAAGAATGCCAGATGAGTGTGTCAGCAAGCCTGCTCCTACCTACCTCTCGCCAGCTGCGTGACTTTAGGCAAGTCACTTAAGTACCTTATTTCAGTTTCCTCACCTGTAAGTTGAACAGGGGTTGAATGGAATAAAAAGCCCTTTGCAACTCTAAAAGTCAATTAACACACTTACCAAGGTGTTTTAAGTGACCAGGAAGGAAATCAGAACTAACCTGGATTGTTAGCGAAGAAAACAGAAGCCACCAAGTCTATCTGTCCTTTGCAATTTTGCCTCAAGAGCCTATTAGCAATTTGCATTCTGAGCCTCTAAGAAAACTTTTGTTCAGGTGGCCCCTCCAAGCGTTGCTGCCAGAGCACTCTTGCCTTGTATCACCACCTATGCCTTCCATGAGCTCATAGCAGTGCTGTGGCACTGCAGGGGTGTTTAATGCGTTCACGTTAGGGGCATGAGCAGAACTACATATGCCAGCACCACATGGGCAGCAGAGACTCCCCACTGCCAGATGGATGATAATGGAGCTGCACTGGGAACAACCAGGACTGTCCCAGTCAACATGATACAGATGAACGTCCTGCCTTAAGTCACTAGTTCTCTCCAAAGCCAGATAAAGTGGGTTTCTTCACTTACATCTCTCTAATCTTGGTTGCCTTATTCAATCTACAGACTCTATGTCAGAGCTGGATTTTCTCCCCTTGCCCTTTAGGTTAGCAGAGTAGGCAGGAGGAGATTTGAAAGCATGTCATACGTATTGCCTTGAAAGAAAGGACATTCAGGTGTCCCTTCGGGGTTCTGTAACAATTAGGCTATGTGTGCTGAGACAGGGAGTGGAGTCATTTGTGGATGTGCTGCTACATGTAACTCAAATGCCTCATAGGAATACCAGCGGACAAACACACAGAGGAAAAGCTGAATCTTTCCTATATTGGACAATCTTCCTTCAGTCTTGTTTCTGCATCAAAAATTCTGGGACACAGAGTGCTACAGGATGCCTGGGCTAAGGACTGTAACAGAAAAATATCAACATCAGAGCCTGGCGTGGTGGCTCACGCCGGTAATCCCAGCATTTTTGGAGGCCAAGGCGGGCAGATCACTTGAGGTCAGGAGTTCAAGACCATCCTGGCCAACATGGTGAAAACCCATCTCTACTAAAAATACAAATATTAGCTGGGCATGGTGGCACGTGCCTGTAATCCCAGCTACTTGGGAGGGTGAGGCAGAAGAATCACTTGAAAACAGGAGGCTGAGGTTGCAATGAGCCAAGATCGCACCACTGCACTCCAACCTGGGCAACAGAGCGAGACCCCATCTCAAAGACCCTGTCTCAAAAAAAGAGAAAAAGAAAAAGAAAAATATCAGGCATCACATGAAAGAGTATTCAGCTGTTGTCCTTGTGAAAAAGGAAAAGGACAAAATCAAATGCATTTTAACTGTGGTAACTAATTCACTGACTTGAAGTTTGCTTTGTTTGTTTTCTTTGGTGCATAGAGAAGAATACTTCATACTAACTCCTGATCATATTACAGCAGACATAACAACAGAGTGTTAGAGATTTGAATAAATATGAATTTGCCTGAAATGTGCCCTGAAAGTTGTATTTCATTTTTTTAAATGTTTAACAATTACACTGTATCAATAGTATATACACATGTACATATATATAATTCTTAATAACTGCAGTGTATCTAGCGTATATATAATGGTGGCTGGTACATGTTTAATAGCAGACTGTGGAGGAGGAATCCTGACATACAGCATTTGCCAGCTCAATGTAAATGTTCATGCTCCCTCATGGTCAATTTCAATCTACCAATGGTTTAGTAACTAGGATGCACAATTTCTAAAAATGTGACAATTGGCGATGGGCATGATGGCTCAGGCCTGTAATATCAGGACTTTAAGCAGCTGAGGTGGGAGGATCACTTGAGCCCAGGAGTTAGAGACCAGCCTGGGGCAACATGGCAAAACCCTGTCTCCACAAAAAAATCAAAAAATTAGCTGCGTGTAGTGGCACATGCCTCAGGTCCCAGCTACATAGGAGGCTGAAGTGGAAGGACTGCTTGAGCCCAAAGAGGTCAAGCCTGCAGTGAGCCGACACGGCTCCACTGAACTCCGGGCTGGGCAACAGAGCGAGACCCCGTCTCTACAAAAAAAATTTAAAAATTAGCCAGGTGCGATAGCACACACCTGTGGTTCCAGCTACTCAGGAGGCTGAGGTGAGAGGATTGCTCAAGTCCAGGAGGTAGAGGCTGCAGTGAGCCATGATTGCACCACATTGATTAGTGGTGTTCCTTTGAAAGAAAAATGACATGTTTGGGTGGAGCTGATATGAGGACACTCTATCCATATTTAGTCCTCTGCTTGATTTTATCTTTCTCATCAAATAAAATTCTAATAATTGTTATGCCTAGAAACTAATCCATCACACTCCTTCCCACTCTTCCCTTCCCCTCGTCCAGCTGAACTGTTAAGGCTGTCTCTTGCAGAGCAGTGCAGGGGAATAAAAAGCAGCAGAGAGAGAGAAATTAGGAAGCTATCACTATAATAGTGACAGGTTCAGAGGGCAGTGATGGGAAGTAGTGACATTCCCAGCCCCAGTGAACAGCCAAGAGACTGCCCCAAGAGAAAACACCTGGGAGAAAACACTTTGCCATCAGCAGAGCCTCCCTCCTCTTTTTACGATCCCTTTTCCCTCTGCTTGACCCTTGACATCCCAGTGTGTATCCCTTTCTTTCCCTCTCCCACCTATGGAAACGTTTTCTCTTTTAATTTATATCTTCACTTTCCTCCTAACCCATTCATCTCTTTAACATATTTTTTTATTTCTTTAACATATTTTTATTTCATTCCATTCCTTCCCTCTTTTCTCATCATCTCAATAATATAAGACTAAACCACAACTTTAAATGTCTTCTGTTTAGTGAATATAAAGTTGGTTTCCCACAGAATCAACAGTTCTAAAAAAGAAAACTTAAAAAAAAATTAAGTTGGCATTTTCAGAAACAGAAAATCAATTACAGCATGTTCTCACTTCCAAGTGGGAGCTAAACAATGGGTATACATGGACATGAAGATGGAAACAATAGACACTGGGGACTCCAGAAGGGGTAGAAGGAAGGAACACAGGGACCGAAAAACTACCTATTGGGTACAAGGTTCACTATTTGGGTGATAGGTTCACTAGAAGCCCAAACCCCAGCATCACCTATTATATTCATGTAACAAACCTGCACATGTACCCCCTGGATCTAAAATAAAATAAAGTTGGCACTTTATGTCTTGCTCTTTAATTTAAAAAAACTAAAACACAAAATCCAAGCCTTCTAAATTTAGGTAGGTTTTATTTTTATCACCAGGTCAGTGATTCTCTATAGAAAATAACATGTTGAAATTTAACCTTAAAAAAAGACAAGATGAAAACAGTATTTACATGGAATATATACTTAAACATAAATCTCCTGAAAGTGAATAACCCTGGGCAACATCAAAAATAGGATGTGATTTGAAAGTAGTAAAATGCACAAGAATCAAATTATAGATATCTATTTAACCCATGTTCTAGAAATATGTTTAAATAAGGAAAGCATAAAAATTATTTTACCAATAACTTATAATCCAGTACAGTAGAGAATGCGAAATATTTCTTGCTATGGCTTAACTAACTGATGGCACCACCAAAGTCATTTCCACTAACTGGCTGCAAATGTCCACACAAGAATACTGCATGTTTGGAAGCCAGCACATGTCTATGCTGCTTCATGGGTCAAAATGTCTCCAAGGGAATGAGAATATATTGAAGGTCATATTGTATGGTCAGTTCTTCCCACTTCACAAGTTGTTAGATCTCATGCTCTCTTCCAAATATTTCATGAACCTGTGATTTTACAGAAAATGAAGTGAAAGGATTGAGGTAGATCTTCCAAAAAAATTTAAACCATCCCCCACCCAAAAAAATTCCCCAATATTCTTGATATTTCAAGTGAAAAATGTTTTAGTTGACTGACTCATCTGGAAAATTACCTCAACTTTCCCTTCAGCTGGTACACATACAGTCACGGCTATAGAAACCAATTCTAATGCTGTATTCAGAAACTCATGATGCAGAGGCTGGGAGCGGTGGCTCACGCTTGTAATCCCAGCACTTTGGGAGGCGGAGGCGGGTGGATCACGAGGTCAGGAGATCGAGACCATCCCAGCTAACACGGTGAAACCCCGTCTCTACTAAAAATACAAAAAAATTAGCCGGGCGTGGTGGCGGGCGCCTGTAGTCCCAGCTACTCGGAGAGGCTGAGGCAGGAGAATGGCGTGAACCCGGGAGGCGGAGCTTGCAGTGAGCGGAGATCGCGCCACTGCACTCCAGCCTGGGCGACAGAGCGAGACTCCGTCGCAAAAAAAAAAAAGAAAGAAAGAAAGAAAGAAAGAAAGAAAGAAACTAATGATGCAGAAAGAATCCTAAAGACTTCACTGAAAATTTGGGGACACATTGTAGGTCCATTCCACATTGTTATTACATTCTAAACCTTATAGTTAAAAACATATAATTTCACAAATACTTAAACACTGTCTACTCCGAAAGACTCCAAAGACTCCAAAAATATTTCTTAAAAATTTTTAGTTACGGAAAAGCAGGCATAAGTAAATTTTTCTTAAAAGGAAAAAAATTTAAGTAATTGTGGTACTTTCCTTACCATTATAAAGCTGTCCATTGTATTAGAAGTATTACTGTACTATAAGTTAATGGCAATAATATATTATAGTAAATAGTGGCTTGCTTCATAGCAGAAAGTACACATAAACACACCCTAATTACAGATTTAGCTACACTCTGATGTTCATTGTATATGTAATAAGACAGCAGTTGCATGTTAGCCGATGCCATTCACATATTCAACCAGCTAACAATACACTGCCAGCTCATCACACACAGGTATCCAGAGCACTTCATTGACAAGAAGAATTTATCCAGAAGCAAGTGGCAGGGTAGTTGTGGCTGCTGACTTGACCCAAGCAGCCAGCTAACAATACACTGCCTACCTGATTCAGGTCACCGCCGATTCTTGTGGCCCAGGCAGTCACTGAGGCTAAATTTGTAACATGAAACACAGTGGCCGAACTCTAATCTTAATAGTCACATTAAAAAAAACTTATAGACAAAATGTATTACTTCAAGACTATAAGAAATAAAATCAATATTTGTTTGAATCTAGTCAAAAACATAAAAGTTAAACAAAAACTTTAAAACTTTCAGAATACTTACACTTAGGTTTTCCAAATTAAATGCTTGGATAAAGATATGTTACTACAGTACAAATGAATTTTAAAAGTTACTTAACTGTAGGCTGGGCGCAGTGGCTTACACCTGTAATCCCAGCACTTTGGGAGGCCAAGGTTGGCTGATCCCCTAAGGTCACAAGTTCGAGACCAGCCTGGCCAACATGGTGAAACCCCATCTCTACTAAAAATACAAAAATTATCCCAGCGTGGTGGTGCTGCCTGTAATCCCAGCTACTCAAGAGGCTGAGGCACGAGAATCACTTGAACCCAGGAGCTAGAGTTTGCAGTGAGCCGAGATTGCATCACTGCACTCCAACCTGGGCAACAAAGTGAGACTCTGTCTCAAAAAAATAAATAAAAAGTTACGTAACTATAGCTTTTCAAATCACTTCTATTTACTGATCCAAAGATTACTTGTCTGTATTAGACAGTAAAATATCTAGGAGTCCTGATAATACGTAAGCTGTGCATGACACAAAACTGCAGCAGTGTTTGGGGGAAAAAAATCAACATTAAAGTATTTAAGAAATGTAAGGGCTTAAATGTAATTAGTTTTCTCCTACTAGAAATGACATTAGTAATCGAGTTCTGAAAATCCAATTATGTATTCAATATAGGATGTTACCACTTGAATATCGAATTTTTTTTTTTAAGAGGCAGGGTCTGGCTCTGTCCTCCAGGCTGGAGTGCAGTGGTGCAATCACAGCTCACTGCAGCCTTGAACTCCTGGGCTCAAGCGATCCTCCTGCCTCAGGCTCCCAAGTAGCCGGGACTACAGGCACATGTCATCACGCCCAGCTAATTTTTGCAGTTTTTTTGTAAAGACAAGGTCTCCCCGTGTTGTCCAGGCTGGTCTTGAAGTCTTGGCCTCAAGTGATCCTCTTGCTTCAGCATCCCAAAATGCTGGGATTACAGGCATGAGCCACAGTGCCTAGTTGCAAAATTTATATAAGATCTAGAAAAATCTATTAAAATGGTGGTGGATTTGGCACCACAATCTATGAGTACAGGTCAAAGGAAGATGAAGTATTGAGCCTAGAGAGAAGCATGGTAAACGGTGACAGAGATTTAAAGCAGATGAAGGCTGTTTATGAAACACGTTTATAAAACCATTTAAATTTGTTTCCTTTTACACTGATTACAAGAGACACTAAAGACCTTTGGGTTTGGTCTTTCAAGGAGAACAGGTACTACATTGGATCAACTTTAAATTTCTCACGTTAAGAACCATGGTTTACGCCACTTCTCCACATTGTCCACAAGATGGCACCATTTCCATTTCTTTGGGGGGCGTGCTTCTGAATGCTGCAGAGAGGAGTGCAACTAGCAACTGTTGAAATTATTAACAGCCGCTAGCAATACACTGCCTACCTGACACATCCCAGCTTTATCCTTTGCTGTGGAGGCAAAAACTAGAAAGTACGATTCAGATGCAAATGATTGCATTATTTGTCTGGGATCTTCAGTTTCATAAAGAAATTTTTTTCAGTATGTAATAAGATACTGTAAATTCTTGTATTTTCAGACCAGCTCATACTTCCTACAAATACATTATTTACCAAGAATTCGTTTGTTCAAGATCAGAATTAAAACAGAGAACAAGAACAAGCCCTGGACACTCACCTTGGCGGAGTCTTGACTTCTCTTCTGCTTCAAGTCTTTGGAGAGCACACGCATGATACTTTCCTTTGAAAACACAGATAACATATTGAGAGAGAAACTACTTAGGAAAATCATAATTTCAGGTGTGGAATTTTTCTAGATCCTGTGCTTGTCAGATTACACTTTTTTTTTTCTTTTTTTGGCAACTAGGCACCTTCAGAATATAACTAAATTACATCACTCAAATTTATGACCAGGGCTTAGAGTTTCGTAGCACCTCTTGGTCCTAAACAGATATTACGAACAGGGCCTTCGGGCCCGCATTAGAGAGTTAGGGAGAATGCAGAAAAGGGCGTTACTCACCCACAGCATCTCCTCTTCCGTGCGGACCCTCCGAGGCGCGATGCGCTCCAGTTTCCACTCCATCTCCAGCTGACTTCGCCCTGCCTGGCGTTTGGCCTCTCTGCTCGACTGCCTCTGGTTTTCTTCCCAGGTCTAAGTCAGTCTTGACGCCTAATCGTCGAACCCCTGGAGTCCCGTCCCCCAGGACCATTCTATTTCACCACCTCCCTCCAGGTCCCCCACTCCTCTCACCGCTGCTGCAAGGTGTTCCCCAGGGTACCATTTAAAAAGCCTGCGGGGCGGCAGTTGGCGCGGGAATCCCCTTCGCCGGCTTCTTATTGGCCGGCGCTGAGGTGACGTCAGAGCCCGAGTGGGATTCCCCGGCGCGCGCCGCGGCCCCGCCCCTGTCGGCCCTCTCTGGGCCCCGCCCCGCCACCGCCTCCGGCCGAGGCGCTCACCCGGGCGCCAAGCTTTGCCGCGAGCCGTGGCGGGCCTGCGGCTAGGCCTGGTGCCTGGGGCTGCCACCGCGGCAGGAGGCGGAGGGGTTGGCGGGCGAAGAAGCGGGTTCTGGGAGTTCACGATCTTTCCATTTTCAGAAACAAGACTGTTTCCTTATAACGGCCCTGATCCCTGTTCCTCGGCTCCCACTTCTCTTTCTCCAACCACACCCTGCCTTTGCAGGATAGGAGCGTGCACAGCTCTCTGGCCTCTGTCCGTTGGTAATCGCTGTGTCAGCTATTGATGTGATGCGTGTTCGTCAGCTCTTCGTTTTCAGACGGGCAAGAAAACGTGGCAAGATTTCTATGCCGATCAAAAGGGAGAGAGTTGACATATTCATGCAATAAATTATTCCCTGCTCTATACATTGGGAAGTGGTCAGGTCCTCTCACTCGGGCTTCTGAGCCCTGTTCCTTAGCGGGAGGTAGGTGAGAGAGGTGAAGAGGTAGTGAAAGAACCAGTGACAGGCAGGACCTCATAAGGCGTGAAGAGGGGGCCAGAAAGCTGAACACACTGGGGACTCCGTGATAAAGGGGGAGAGGAAGATATTGAGGGTTGAGGAAGAGGTCTGGCGGGAAATGACAGGGAACCAGATGGGCTGTGCAGCCTTAGCTGCCCATCTGAGCTGCCAAGAGAGCCGAATTGTGCCATATGGCAGGAGGGGACACTGCATCTGGGAAGCCTCTGACAGCCTGGCAGCCTGTTTGTCCCTCCCTTGCTAATCCCCCAACCATTTATGACATTGGATTGTATTTTGCTCTAAGGCAATGTGAGTTTGTGTGTTTTTCTGGGGAAACAGTTCATAGATAGCAGATACTCAAAAGGGTCAGTGATCCAAAAAAAAAAAACAAAACTAAAACTCATTCCCCTGCTTTCCTTCATACTGAAAGCGAGAAAAAATGGCATTAGAACTAAGACCCAATCTTAGACCAGTTTTCTACGTACAATAATAATGCTGCATAGGGTAACTTAATCTTCAAATGACATATATCAAAATGTTTGATAGTTAAATAACTAGTGGATTAAAAGATCTCTAAGTTTCACCCACAAGAAGTCTATTTTCCTTGCAGTGGAGTACTCATTCCAAATTCCAGTAAATCCTTTCAGCAAACATTAAGACTAAATAAAAGTAAACTATTATTGGATGAGAGTCAGATGCATTGTTAATTTAAATGATCAGTTTTGCAAATGCCAACTAAAACTCAAAGTATATTGGAAATAATACGAAGGACATTTTATCTTTGTTCTATTTTTAAATATAGTTTACATTTAACCATTTTGTATAAACACAGAATAAAAGCAATTCAACTAATAAGCTCATAAATCCATGTAAATTGGGATTTTTAGCATCCAGTTTCTTACAAGTACTAAGAATAGTGAATTATTCATTTAGAATGCAATTATCTGTAAAAAATACATTTATAAATTCCATTCTAGCCATTAATTCCACAGCATACATATACACAGCCTCCAAATGCCTTTTTTTTCCCCTGGTGTGAAGTAGAAAAGTATTAGTCAAATATCTTTAGGAAGTTATTATGCAGTTGAATATTCAGATTAAAACTTAACTTCAGAATGGTGGAAACAGAAACTCGCCACTTGGCAAATATTACAGTAATAACTGTCAAGAATACTAAAATTACCTTGCATATGATGAGAATACTTCCTCCTACAATTAAACACAAAAATTAAAATCACAACTTTTCACTGGCCAAAACTGGCAGAGACCACCTTAACCAAGTGATCAAAGTTAACATCACCATTAGTGAGACATGTTGACATACTGTGCCTCATGAGAAGGACACATCAGTTCTGTGATATTTTTGCCCCACAAAATGCATAACCTTAATAGTGAGAAAATACTAGACAAACCCAAATTAAAAGACATCACAAAATTGGCCAGTACTTTTCAAAAGTATCATGGGCATTAATAAAGAAAGACTAAGAAACTGTCACAGATCAAAAGAAACAAGACTTACCAACCAAATGCATTGCGAGGTCCTGGATTGAATCCTGGACCACAAAAAAGAAGATATTGTTTAGATAACTGTAGAAATTTGAATTGGTCCATATCTGCAGATTAGTTAATAGAGTAGTAGTAATGCTGATTTCCTAGTTATGATTATTGTACTATGGCTATGTAAAATGTTAAGATTTATGAACGGTGAGTGAAGGATATAATGGAATTATTTGTACTATTTTTGTAACTTTTTTCTAAGCCTGAAATTATTTCAAAATGAAAAAATATTTAACATCATGTGGTCATTCTAATAAAAAGCACTTTGGTAAGACTGTTTGGGGAAAACAGAAACATCCTGTAAACATATTATCATGATTTTTATCAAATATGGTTTAGGAACAATGTCTAATTCAAATATTTACGCGCCTGAGAGTAGCTTTACTATCTTTCAAATGTTTCCTCTTTGAGAATGAGTTTTGCAGGGAGGATGTGACAATGAGAAAGGCTGTGAAGAAGACTCCTCGACAAAGGCCAACAAGAAGGATTTTGAGAAAAGAAAGGCGACGGGAGCGAGCGGAGGTGGAGTAGTGGAGGAAGGGAGAGAAAGAATTTGGAAAAGCTTCCCTTAACTCTCAAAGTCACCGATGCTCTGAGAATCTGAGTAGGTCCCTGTTAATGGGAAGCAAGAGGATATTCAAGCTTCCCAAATGCGATTTCTTTTTTTTTTTAATTACACTTTCATTCTAAACATCAAGAATGTTAAATATCTCAGAAATATGCCATATACATGGGCTCGCTTCAGCGGCATATGCACTGAATGTGCAATATACCAAGTACACTCCCTTCAATCCCCTCTCCCAACCTCCTCCTTCCCCCAGCTTCGTCAGACCCTTTTCAATGTATTTGCACGTGCACACATAGAGTCTGGCCCTGTGGATCTTCCCCCACAAATGAGATCTCATTATACTTATCATTTTTCAACTTGTTTTCTCTAATTCACTGTATTCAACTGATTTCCGAGCAGTGCAAACCGGAGAGCTCCCCATCCCCAGCGCCAAAGGCAGATTTGCGCGCCCCTCAGGCCCGCGGTTCCTCCCCGCCCGGCTCCAGGCTGGTGCAGCGCCCTCAGCCCGCTGGCGCCTGGCTACGCCCGCGCCCGCTCCCGCCCCTAGCTTCTGCGCGCCGCCCGGCAGCCCCTGCGCGCGCCTACTTGGCCAAAGGGACGGTTGGGAGTTTGCTCCAACTGTCCCTGGGGCACGCGTTCCCCGCCCGGCAGGGGTTGGGGAGCGCGAGCTGGGAGTGTGAGGGAAAGCGCCACGCCAGTGGGGGCTGATACAGCTCCAGCCTGTGCGGGGCAGGCGTTAGACTGCAGAAGGGGAGAGCTTAGGATAACCGCACTCAGGTGGCGCAAGGAAGTCAGCCACGAAGAAAAAGGGAAGGAAAACATCGTCCCAGACTGATAAACTCTCTGCTCCCCAGTGTAACGTGGCTCAGTATAGCGCATGGATGGACGAATGAAGCCCTCATGATGCAGACTATCCAAAAATTTAATTTACAAAGGGCTCCAAAAATTTAAATTGCAAAGGTTCCAGCAGTGTAAAAGCCTCAGTCAGAAGAGTGGTCAATAAAGTAGCACATCACCTCTGGTTACATGGATTATTACTTATTTTTTCGATTACAAGTGGTTCGTGTATATGCATATTTTTCTGTTACTGCCTGATTTCTAAGTACAGTACAGGGTCTGTCCTTTAAAATTATTTCTCCATTCATACCCAAATTAACAAGGATAGAGGAAAAGGTTTGCCCAGCTTCACTACATGAAAATCTTAAGATCACCTGCAGCCACTTATTTCCTTTAAGGCATTTTTTCTTTCACTTTCTCCTTAGGGTCGTTCTTGCATAGGGTCACTGCCCAAATAGGGTAGTTCCCTACCATTTTAAGGCAATGCAACGAAAATTTTAAAAAGAAATTAATTCAAATCTGCATAAAACAATGGATGAAATCAGGCATATAAAAATGATCCCCTCTCAAAGAAAAGCTGGTTCATGAATGCTCTAGACCTGAAAATCTGTTTTCACTAGATATTCTTCCAGAACTTCAAATGCAACATAATCCAAAACAGAATTGAGAGTCTTTCCTTATTCCCATTCTGCCCAGACCATCTATCTATTCCTCCCTCTGTGTGCCCTGTTGCCAGTATCACCATCTTCCTGGTGGAGCAGAGGCAAAGTCAGCTTTCCTTAACTCTTTCCCTTCCCCATATGCCCAAATCCAGCTGTCAAAGACAGTCATTTCCCCCTCTGCTGTGTTGATTACACCTGCCCTCTTCTTAAACAATAATGATTATCTGATAACCTCCATCTATTCCTTCTCCAGTCCGTTCATTTAACATATGTCTTTGCACCCAGCAAGTGTCATGCACTATGCAAAGAAGTAGAGATCCAATAATAAAGCCATAAAAGGCAATAAGCATTATCTTAAGCTGATCATATTTCTCCCCTGCCCCAAGTCCCTTGAAAGACCTTCTTAACACATAGAATTAAGTTCTAAGTTCTCTAATTCACATAAAACCCCTTTAGGACTTAACTTCTCTCTGCCTTTCTTTCATAATCTGCCACAACACCACCAACACCTCCTATCTTCAGATGTACTTGATACTAGCACTCTCTTGCCTTCGGGTCTTTGTTGAGGCTGCCTTACTTTTGGATGGTCTTTTTTCTTATCTCTTCCTGCCAAATTCTTACTCTCAAATTTCAGCCACCTTTTCCAAAGAGTCTTCTCAAATCAAATCATGCTAGTTAGAATTTCTTTATATTGCCTCTGTTCCCGTACCATATTGTTTGTACTTCTAGTCTGCTTACTTCCAGATTTTGTGTGTGTGTTATATACCTTCTCCACTGTATTGTAAGCTCCAAGAATACAAGAATCTTGTGTTTTTCATCTTGGTTTATTCTTCAGAGATTCGCTCAGTGCTTTGCACATAGTAAGCTTTGCACTTGGTTGATGATCAATAATTTGTTCACTGAACCAATTTGTAGATGAGATTAGAACCTTTTCCAAATCATGGAAGTGGCAATACAGAATCATAAAAGAAAGACTTTCACATGCCACATTTGGAATGTGATAAACTCAGTTTTAAGAAATATGTGAGTTAAAAAGTATACAGGACCTAGGCCTGACACCTGCTAATTGTGTAACTTGAAACATGTTATTCTACCCCTTTAAGTCTCAGGTTCCTCAACTGTAAAACAGGATAATTATTACCTACGGATTTATGATGAGGATCAAGAGAGAAAATACAAAGCTTCTAAAAGTATACATTTCTTTCTTATAGATCGCAGTGGTGGAACGTAGATGACTAAGTAAAATGAGTATTTGGACAATAAATATGTCTTTATAAAGCCCTTGTCCAGAAGACAATATCCTTAGGTCCAGAGCCATATACTAGGTATGCGGCACATAGTAGGTAGTCAATAAATATAACATGAGTGAATTCTAAATCTCCAACTCAGTTCCTTAACTAGTAATATACTAAATCAAGAGAAATCCATATGGCTAGTTAGATGGTTATGTCACCAGAGAATAAACATTTGCATTCAAATGTATTCCAATTCTGTGCCCACCAGGCAACCACTTGATTTATGACTTAAGGTTAAGTCTGGGAAGACTTGCTTCTGAAAGGTCCTGATTTTAGGTAGCTACATGCCTCCAATTGTAAGTGAATTGGATTCTGGCTTACCTACCAGACTTGAGCTTAGTTAACATAAGTCAGTATCCCATGATTGCTATGTCTTGATAATAGTTCTGGAGAAGTAGATTTGAACCAGAGTGGTGAATTAAACAATGGGGTTCGCTCCGGACCAGATATTCTTGCTCTGCCATTAACTTGCAGTATAATTTTGGTCAAGTTACTCTTCCCCAGAAGTCTGGTTACTTATAAAATGAAGACATTGAAGAGAGGAAGCTCTAATATTCTTTCTACCTCTGTATCATTATAGTTCACGAATTACCAACCAGAGTGACCTCAGCACAGAACTTCTCGACTGGGAAGCTATCTGTATTCACAGCCAATCAGCCTCTCAACATGTCTGATCATGGCAACACTAAAGCCCACAGAAACAGTACCCACCAACACATGAGAAGTTAGTTTTCTAGAACTTAACATGCAGTGAAGCAGAGCAACACCAAGGGGCAATTTGAAGTTTTAAGCCCTAAAACCAGGGCTGCTTTCCAGAGGGTGAAATGTTGAAGAAAGAGTTTAGATAAACTCATACACAAAAAAAAAGTTGACTAATTTAAAGATCAATACTTGTCCTTTTTTAACTTATTTTATGATTGCTCTTATGCCTTCTTTTTCCAAGTTTTCCAGGGACTACTGATACTTTAGATATAAACTTTTGGATCTGGGATTTCATTTTATTCTATCTACAATCTAATAAGTCAGCCTATTACTGTTTTGTGGATGCTATTAGTAGCAGAAGACACAAGACTCCTGGATCAAAGGACTTTATTACAACACAGCAACCTGAATGGGCAAATTTACATCAATTCGCCTTGCCCCCAAATCTCGTGGGGTGACAGAGGGAGCCCAAATTGATCCCTGCACCTGTAATGGATTGCGTTAGAGGAGAGAAAGCCTTAGCTTGAAGAATCTTCTGCTTTTATAGTAAGCAAAAGCAAGGTTGCTCTTTGTCCCAGATTACCTCAACCTGTAAAATGGCATGCTACAAACCAATTCTGAGCCCAGATAAAGAGTCATCAAGATCTCACATTCTTAGCATGTCCAGCAAGACATGTAGGAACATGAGAGACCATGGAGGAGTGTCTTCCAAAACAAATGTTAGGGCTGCTGCCCCCAGCGAATTTTACTTTTAGTGATTTTTATCTCCTCTAAACTCAGAATGACATAAAATATCCACCCTCTTGCCCCTTTGCTTCTTTGTAACATAGAGCTGTGGGAAGAACACAGGCTTTAGAGTCAGAGAACCTGTTGGAATCCTAGCTTTTCCATGTACTAGCTGTGTGAACTTGGCCAAGTCATCAACACTCCCTTCCAGAGCCTCAGCTTCCTCATCTGCAAAATACTAATAATATCTATTTCATATGTTGCTGTGAAGACCAGATGAAAAAGAAATTGGGGCCAGGAGCGGTGTCTCACGCCTGTAATCTCAGCGCTTTGGGAGGCCAAGGCCGGCAGATCACCTGAGGTCAGGAATTCGAAACCAGCCTATCCAACATGGCAAAATCCCTTCTCTACTGAAAATACAAAAAGTAGCCAGGCATGGTGGTGCGCACCTATACTCCCAGCTACTCGGGAGGCTGAGGCACAAGAATCACTTGAACCCAGGAGGTGGAGGTTGCAGTGAGCCGAGATTGCGCCACTGCACTCCATCCTAGGTAAGAGCAAGGCTCCATCTCAAAAAAAATAAAAAATAAAAAGAAATTGGGAGAAAACTTTGTAAAAGGCAAGAAGCAATCACTAAAAACTGGAAACAACCCGAATCCACCAAAATGCCTTTCATCTGGTGAATGAATAAGCAAACTATAGTAAATCCACACAATGGATTCGACAATACAAAAGAATGAACTATTCATACAAGCAACATCATGGATGTATTGGGAATGCAATATGCTCACTGAAAGAACCAGCCTCAAAAGGCTACATATTATGTGGTTCATTTTATAGGACAATCTGGAATAGACAAAACTATGGGGATGGGAAATAGATAAGTGATTGCCAGGGAGGAGCTAACTACAAAGGAGCATAAGGAATTTTTTTAAATGATGGAACTGTTCTATGTCTTGATTGTGGGGTGGTTATAGAACTGTAGGCATTACTCTACACTCATAAAACTATTCACTAAAAACGAGTAAATTTTACCCTATGTAAATTATACCATTATTTTTAAATGGTTTTTTAAAAGGAAGAACCATACCAAAATTTGTTGTGTTTCTGCAACTTCTTACATTCTACACACATGTTCTATATTCTGATTTTTATTTCAGTATTCAAGACCAATGAATGAAATATTTGAGTCAAGATAGAAGAAAACAACAGCTGAATTGCTGTAAGAATGCCCGTGCTAAGTTTGCCATATACACTGCTTACTGGTGCCATATTCCAGAACTATGTTGTAAAGCCCCAAGACACACAGACTATTTATAGAGCTCTATATGCAATCACAGAGGGCCATTGCCCCACATGAGTACATCGGTGGATGATGTTCCCTCCATGTTTCAAGAGACTATTCTCTATGTGATTCTCTCCTTTTACCACATTAACACCCAAATTACACATTGTAGGGAGAAAATTCAATTCAACATACCATGATATAATCAGTTCCCACTTATCTGCTAATAGAGGAAAATTGCTTTAGATATTATATAGAAGCAATCCTGAAATCTCATTTAAGGAATAGTTTCAGCCATGTCATCATTCTACCATCATTTGTCAGAATTCCAAATGCAGTTGATATCTTTTGTATAATTTTGTCTTTACCTCCTCCCTTGTTCATCTTGTTCATGATTTTTTTGGATGCACCAAGGAACAATAAAACACTAGACAGGAGGCATTAAAAGAGAAGCAGATCTGTATATAGCCCACGATAGATAAATCCACAGGTACTTAAGAATTTACACTAGTAAGTAGACTTACGAGCTTCAGCACTGCCCTGAACAGATGCCTTCATTTCCTCATGATTCTACAATTTCCCCTCAAGTCGAAAAAGTCAGTGCATGATGTTATTTTAGTTACTTTTAAATGGGACACTGTTTAAAGAAAAACATACTCAAGAGATTATCACAAGCCTGGGATTTTTAAATTTAGTAACCAAGGATGAATTTTCTCTCTTTAACTCTTCATATTGTCTTCGTATTCTATTATTGTATGTTTGCTAAATGACCACAATGTACTTAGTAATGTGCCAAACATAAAAGCTTTATAATCTAACTTCTGACTTATCAACTCAGAGCAATTTATTATTGACTTTTTTATTTTTATTTTTTACATTTTATATTTATTTTCATTTAGACCCATCAGCAGGAGGCAGCTCAGTGCAATTTAATGGAGCAAGTGTAGGCCAGCTGAAGCCCTAACTTTTCCTGTATGACTTTAGGCAAGTTTCCTCACCTGGAGGGATTAAATGGCCCATACAGTTATGAAGTTTCTGAGACTAACTCTGTCATATGAGAGGTTCGTGAAAGAGGGATAGCCAAGGATTCCAACATGAATCTTGGCTGGGCGCGGTGGCTCAGTGAATCTCAAGAGTTAAAATAAGTCAGAGTTGAATAGTGGTCTTCAGATTTTCTAAGGTACAAAAAAGGCTACTATTACTTCATTATATTTTAGTCCTTTTATTTATTTAGTCCTTTCTCAATCCTCTTCAAATTGAATCTTTAAAGAAAAGATGCTAGACCATTTGGGGTTCCCATAGACCAGTACACAATAATAGTGGCAGCTTCTATACAAGAAAGTGGTATCATTTCTTGCAAATAGTGTAGAAAGTATTTGTGTCAGTATATCACTAATATGAAGAAATAAGGTTTTATAGGTAAACTGGAAATACTGTATTGCTTATATCTATAGGGAAAATATTTTGCTTTTTTGGTTGACTCCAGGTTTTTAACTCTGTTAAAAAATGATATAAGTAAATATGTACAGAGGCATATATGACATATATATACACACACATATGTATAAACATCTGTTGCTGGTGTTAATATTACAATGAAAAGGGTGACTTTCAAAATAGCTTAGGAATTAGCTCTGATTTTAAGAGATGACAGTTAATTTATTATTTAAATAAATTGGGCAATGCCTATAAATACAAATTTAAACTAAAACTCTGCTTCTTTTGGTGCTTATTAATCACTTCTGCATCCATAACCAAAATACCGAAATAAGAGTAAAGAGATTCATAGGGGTCAAAATGGCTTATTGCAGTTTAATATTAACATTTATTTTGCTCTCAAAGAATCTTTTCCTAATTAGTCTCTTTATGCTACTATAACAAAATACCATCAACAGGGTAGTTTATGAACAACAGAAATATCTTTCTCACAGTCTGGAGCCCAGAAAGCCCAAGATCAAGTTGCCAGCAGATTCAGTGTCTGAGGGCATTTCATGGTCTTAGACGGTGCCTTCTTGCTGCATCCTCACATGGTGGAAGTGACAAGGGGCCTCTTTTATAAGAGTACTAATCCCATTCATGGGGGCTCCACCCTCATGACCTAATCATCTCTCAGTGGTCCCACCTCCTAATACCATCACCTTGGGGGTTAGAATTTCAACATGTGAATTTTGGGAGAATCTAAACATTCATAACATAGCGCTAATGTAACTTTTATTTCAATGCTACTAGAAATATAGCACAATTAAGAATTTTTGACTTATGTGAATGATTCTCTTCCCACACTCCAGTTTGTTAAAAGGAAAACTGAGACACAATGAAATTTTAAAGAGTTTATTTGAACAAATAACAATTAGTGATTGGGATAATCAATATCTCAAATTTCACCTTTGAAAAAGTAAAAGCAGTATTATTATAGAGTCTACTTATTAAAGACTTTCTTCACTAGCCCAATAGCTATTATGGGCTTATCATTTGTATTTTGTAGTTGTATTAGTTGCTTTTAAGATATCTTTCCATCATCTAAAATACCCAAAAGATCTGAAAAAGAGTCAACATATCTGTAAGCATTAATTCCATGGTATCAAAATCCAAAATTACCTCTACAGTTTATAACAGTGCATCAGTTACCAAAATAATACTTCATTAGACTGCATGTAAAATCTATACATATTCTAAAAGCAAAAACTCACAAACTAACAAAAATCATATCTTCCAAGTAAACGATAGTTATGGTGGAGGGGGAAAAGTGATGATTAAAAAGGACCACCGGCTGGGCGCAGTGGCTCACCCCTGTAGTCCCAGCACTTTGGGAGGCCGAGGCGGGTGGATCACGAGGTCAAGTGATCGAGACCATTCTGGCCAACAGGGTGAAACCCCGTCTCTACTAAAAATGCAAAGAGGAGCTGGGCATGGTGGCACGCGCCTGTAGTCCCAGCTACTCAGGAGGCTGAGGCAGGAGAATCACTTGAATCCGGGAGGTGAAGGTTGCAGTGAACCGAGATTGTGCCACTGCACTCCAGCATGGCGACAGAGCTAGACTCCTTCTCAAAAAAAAAAAAAAAAAAAAGGACCACCATAAAATATAGAATTGGGAGTTTTAACTTACTTCAAGCTAGTATGAGTCAATAGGATGATATTGATAAAACTACCATAAGAATTTTAGATGTTATTAATAGAAATGTAATGTCCCCAAAAGAGAAATGATTTTTCTTCCTTTGTACTGGACAGACCCTAACTGCAGATATTACACTCGAGTATAATACTTTATAATGGATATTGAGAATCTTATCCAGAGAAACCTCACAAGTATATTAAAGTATCTAAAGGTCATGTCAGAAAAAAAATTATATTAACCAGGAAAAAAATCATATTAACTAGAAAGCAAATCTCTCGTCCAAGTACTAACCAGGCCCAATCCTGCTTAGCTTCTGCGATCAGATGAGATTGGGCACATTCAGGGTGGTATGGCTATAGACTAGAAAGCAAATCTGAAGAAAATAAACTCAAGTCTGATTTCTGGGCAACAATACCTGTAACACCATCCTTCTGCACTTCTTCCTCTGCAATAGAGAAGATACCCCTCCTTCTAAGTTTAATTTCTCCAAGACTTTACCATTTTCTCATGTTCCATGCTGTAGTAGTATCCTCTATCTCTCCTCATCTGCAAGCTCTCCCTCTTTATTGGATTCTTCCAATAAGCATTTAAATGCCTTCAAACCTCCAACTATTGTTCCAGGCTATCCTTTCCACAGCTAAGATTCTCGAAAGATTTGTCTACATGCACAATCTCAATTTCCTAACTTTAGCTCACTCCTCAATCTATTCACCATCACTTCCCCATTGCTACCTCCAAAAGGTCTCATTTTTCATCCTACTTGATGAAAAAGGAATATTGCTCAGGAGAGAAACGATTTTTCTTCCTTTGTACTAGACAGACTCTATCTGTACATATCACACTTGAGAGTCATACTTCATAATGGATATCAAGAATCTCGTCCAGAGAAGCATCACAAGTATATTAAAGGAATTCATCATCTTCCTTGATGAAAAGGAATATTGCTTCCTCCAAAGGAGGAATTCACTGCTTCTTCCTGCTTAAAATTTTTTCTATTTTTTTAAATCAACACTATGCATTCCTAGCTTTCCTCCTTCTCAGTAATCATTACTGGTTTATCCTTCTTGCTAGGCTTTGGAAATGTTTAAGTGGTATGCTGGTGAAACAGCTTTGGGGCACCAGGTTAGGAGGGAGGAGGAAGACCTGATTTGAAGCAATTGACAATTTCTGTGATGTAAATAGTCCTACCATAGCTGATTTCAAGCTCCCAACATGATATCACTGAACAGAGTTGGGAAGAGAGGAGCCGAATTGGCTCGTGGAACGGTACAAACCAGCTCCAGCTCACCACTAGAGGGCTTCTTTTTTTTTTTTTTTTTTTTTTGAGACGGAGTCTCGCTCTGTCACCCAGGCTAGCGTGCAGTGGCGCGATCTCGGCTCACTGAAAGCTCCACCTCCCGGGTTCACACTATTCTCCTGCCTCAGCCTTCCGAGTAGCTGGGACTACAGGCGCACTCCACCGCGCCCGGCTAATTTTTTGTATTTTTAGTAGAGAGTGGGTTTCACCGTGTTAGCCAGGATGATCTCGATCTCCTGACCTTGTAATACGCCCGCCTCGGCCTCCCAAAGTGCTGGGATTACAGGCGTGAGCCACCGCGCCCGGCCCGAGGGCTTCTTCTAACACTGTACTCCATAAGCAGTCTCAACCTGGTGCATAGTGTCTGTGATCCGTACCTAATCCAGACCAGTAGGCTTCCCAGGCACCTCAAACTTCTATCCACACTGAACCTTCCTCCCAAATCTTGTCCTCTAATGTCATCCAAGCTGGAGTACAGTGGTGTAATCATAACTAACTACAGCCTCGACCTCTTAGGCTCAAGCAATTCTCCAGCTCTACCTCCCAAAGTGCTGGGATTACAGGCTTGAGCCACTGCATCTGGCCTTAAAGCTTTCTTATGAGCACGTAGTACGATACCAGAGACGTGGTATGTGCTTAGTAATCTATCATTATCATGGGGGCCGCTTCCACTACAATTTGTATGCCCTAGAGCATAACTGCCCAATAGAAGTATAACGCAAGCCACATAAGTAATCTTTTAAACTTTCTAGTAGCCACAGTAAGAAAATTAAAAATACATAGGTAAAATTAATTTAAATAATATATTTAATTTAATGTAACATATATGAAATATTATAATTTCCACATATAATCAATATAAAAAATATTGAGATATTTTATGATTTTTTGGCATTAGGTCTTTAAAATCCTTTATGTGTTCTACACTTATAGCAAATCCCGATTTGTACTAATCTACATCTCAAGTGCTCAATAGCTACATGCAACTAGTGGCTACCTAAGACAATGTAGCCCTAGAGAGTTCTGGGAGCTCTTCCCCTCCTCTTCCCAACGTTGTTTAATCTGATCCATGCTGACTTCCTATACCAGTTGTTCATTCATTGGGTACTATTTCAAGTACTAGAATTTATTGTTTAGTCCCATTTGTAATTCAATATAGTGGATAATTTTCTTATAAGATTGGTTAGAAGAACCAATTATCAAAGGAGATTGTTAAACCTCTTGGAGATATATAAAAATTCCATAATTTACATATGATGATCTAAGTTTGGTGTTGCAAAACAGAATAAATAGGAAATTATATGTATTTCATTTCTAATCAAATTTTTAATGCCCCATTTCAAAATTTAAAGGCTAGCAGTTTGTCTTCTGCTTTGAACACAACCAGGTGGAAATCAGAGTAAACATGCTCATGACAATCAATTAAACTTAAACATCGTCATTATCACACCTGATCTTTAGGTACTTGGCCTAACCTTCTCCAGTAAAGATGCATTTGCACTAAATTAAAACGCACACTTTCTTTCCTGAAGGTGGCACTGTGAACACGGAAAGTAATTAGCTCTCTCCACTTACTTTATCCAGGATTGTGGGACTATTTTATCAGATTAAAAAAAAATGCAAAATAGGCCAAGCACAGTGGCTCACATCTGTAATCCCAGCACTTTGAGAGGCCAAGGCAGGAGGATGGTTTGAAGCCAGGAATTCAAGACTAGCCTGGGCAACAGAGTGGGACATCATGTCTACGAAAAATTTAAATGAAAAAATTAGCCAGGTGTAGTGGTATGTGACTGTAGTCCCAGCTACTTGGGAGGCTGAGGTGAGAGGATCACGAACCTGTCTCAAAAAAAAGAAAAAAACAAATTGTATACATCTCAGTTATTCTGATGTCCTTGATAATTTAAATTGCTATTTTCCTTTCATTTTGATTCTTCTTCCTTCCTTTTTGAGATCAAATTTATTGTCTATACTAACTGTGCCCATTGACTTTTTGAGTGAGTTTTTATATTAAGATGTTGTTTTCTTTTAAAAAAAAAAAAAAAACCTAACAGCTAAAATGTATTGAATGCTGTTTTCAACCACAATACTAAGCACTTTGAATACTTTGTAGCATTTTCGTACTTCAGTGGCAAAATGAAGGCAGGAACTATTTTAAAAGAGTAGTTAATTCCCACAACTCCAACTGACATGATTTTGCCAGGAAAATTTAGAGTTTATAAACTTGTTTCTCTGCTTTTTTTCTGGGACAGCATATAGGGAGACAAGATACGATGTTTGTCTTTATTAACTAGAGACTTGACTAAGAGCTGTTATTTTGTTACCTGCTACAAAAAAAGAAGAAGAAGAAAAAGAAGAAAAGGAAAAGAAAGAAAGAAATGAAGATCTAATTGGGACATTTTCTGTTTGTTTTTTTTTTGTTGTTGTTAACAAACACATACTACCAACCCTCACCAGAATCAGATCTAGTTTAGGAAGGCACAAGCCAACTAAAATATTTTGTCATCAACTGTGGGAAATTATGACTCAAACAACCTAAAAGTTTGCGGTGACCTTACTGCTCAATAGGCTAAAATCTTACAACACCCCTCAATGGTTGAGACCGCGTAATTTGAATACATGAATTTGGTGTGTGCCAAAAGTGTGCTATCATTCTCAACTTTCCTATAGAGATTCTACAACTTTTTCACCTAAATGTTGAGTAAAAAGCAAAACAAAACAAAATAGAAAACTTGAATCGCATCACTAGTATGGAAAACTTACTCATCAGCTGCACCGCCAAATTGTCAGCTCATCATATTTAAATGAAACACTTCCAACCGTGCTTACCCAGTAAGCAAACATACCTGTGTAAATACAGAAGCATTTAGCTAACATTTCTTACAGTTCAACTTGGCCAGTGGGACATAATTTCAACACAATTGTGTTTACATTTTAGTAATAGGATACACAAGGACCTGTTTTACTAGAGTAAGACAGTGAGGAAAAGCCCTTAAATTCTTCTTTATAAGAAGAAGAAACAAACAGTAGCATACTAGTAAAATGGATAGAGTCACATGGCTGGTAATTCCTTTAGAAGTTTATAAAAATGAGCATAGTGACTATAAGCAGGACTAAACTATCCCTGTCTGCTCTCTCCTCTTTTGCAATGTCGTGATTATATTCACCTTTAGTTCAGAAAACATTTTTTCTTTAAACAGCACACAAGACTGGGGAAATAGATCAATTAGATAACTTTTTCTGGGAGCTCTCAGGCTAGATGGGAAGAGGAGACATATACGATAATGACTCTAATACTGACACACTGTGAGAGTGATATCATGAAAACACAAGGTCCTATAGGATATTCTTTCTATGTAAATAAACATAAATGTAGCCATCCTTAAGCTTTCTCTTCTTAAGGCTAAATAATTTCAATTCCTATTTCCCAATGCTTTGTTTACTGTACGCCTCTGAATCCTCAGGTTTCAATATTTATCTTAGATTATAGAACTCAAAACTGTACCACCATTATAAATGCCCAAAGGCTGAATTTGGGAAGAAATGCCTTACTTCCTTTAGTTTCCTAGCATTTTCTTCACTTTTGAAATAACTGTAGGGAAAGTTAATGATCCAGTGCATATTTGTTAAATATCCAACCACGAGGTATTGGTTAAATAAATTATTCCACGTCTATATAATGAAATCAAGTCATTAAAATATTTCAGAAATAAAAATCATAAAAGAATCATAAATACTATTAATTAGAAGAAAAAGGAGGCACATATCAGATTATAATTCTTATTTTAAGTATATATTTGTCTGAATATATATATATATATATATATATACACAAAGGAGCCTGGATGTTCCCATCAAAGTGGGAGAAATATGGGTGTTTTATGTACACTTTTGCTTGCAGTTGTTGATTTTGTAGCAAGAAAAAAAATAAGATGTTTCACTTTGTAATATAATTATCAAAATTAAAGCAAATTTTAGAATCTCAGTTTATTAGCATAAGAGATTTTATCTAATAAATGTAGTATAAATTGTGTGTATTAGAGTATTTTTATATTCTTAGGACTTTTTTTTTTTTTTTGAAATGGAGTTTCACTCTTGTTGCCCAGGCTGGAGTGCAATGGTGCAATCTTGGCTTACTGCAACTTCCGCCTCCCGGGTTCAAGCGATTCTCCTGCCTCAGCCTCCTGAGTAGCTGGGACTACAGGTGCACGCCACCATGCCCAGCTAATTTTTGTATTTTTTAGTAGAGACGGGGTTTCACTATGTTGGCCAGGCTGGTCACAAACTCCTGACCCTGTGATCCGCCTGCCTCGGCCTCCCAAAGTGCTGGGATTACAGGCGTGAGCCACCGCACTGGGCCCATTTTTAGGCCTTTTAAGCTAATTTTAGAAAAAACAAAATGTACATGCTAAATCATAGGCTAATCGTCACAAAAATCAGAGCCTAGTCTATGAAGTAAGAAGGACGGGCTGTCTCCTGCATGGTGTGATTGGAGATTTGCCAGTCCTTTGAATTCTACAGACCCTTTTGGTTTTTAAGATTTCTCTTTTAACACGGACATTTTCTTGGCTGGGTCCCATTTTTAAGTGTTATTTATTGGCATCTTAGCAGAAATTAGGTAAAAGCAAGAATCAAATAATGATAAACCCTGGGTATTATGGAGTAGAGGAGAGGTAGAGAGAGTAACAAATACGAGGAGGGTTTCGAGGGCCCAAAACAAGCTGCTCAAAACTTTACTGAGGCAGAAGGAATGAAAATTTCCCAAGTACTTGTGTTATCAGGTGAGAAAATGTGTGTAAGAGTACTTTAAAAATGTTAGAGCGCTCTACAAATAACAGCTAACTTTTATTAAACTCTACCCATGAATGTACATGGGCTCATTCACTAATGCAGTTATGCATAAAGCCTATGTACATGTGCCTATGAATGAAGTAGGTTCTGCCAGTATCTTCATTTTCCAAAGAGGAAACTGAGGCACAGAGAGGCTTAATAACTTATCCACATCCCACAGCTAGTAGATGGCAGACCTAGCATGAAAACCCAGTGGTCCGCACCGGAGCACCCCTTAACCACTCGGATACTTTTTATTGAATGCTGCTGTTAACTAGGTTTTCTTGTCGCTTTCTTCAAAGGCACTAGGTTTTTTAAACAGCTTTATTGAGATGTAATTCACAAAGCATAAAATTCACACTTTTAAAGTGTACATTTTAATTATTTGTAGTACATTCATAGTTATCCAACCACCACCACAATTAATTTTAGAATATTTTGATCACCCTAAAAGGAAACCCCTTACCCTTTAGCAGTCACTCTCCATTCTCCCCTCTCCCTATCCCTAGGCAACCACTAATTTATTTTCTGTCTCTATAAATTTGTCTATTCTGCAACAGTTCACATAAATAGAATTATGCAATATGTGGTCTTTTGTGACTGACTCATTTAGCATAATGTTTCCAAAGTTCGTTCGTGCTGCACCCAATACTTCATTCCTTTTTATTGCTGAGTAATATTCTACTGTATGGACATACTACATTTTATTTATCCATCAGTTGATGAAGATTTTAGTTGTTTCCACCTTTTGGCTAGTATGAATAATCTTCCTGTGAATATTGTGCAAAAGCTTTTTTTGAACTTATGTTTTCATTTCTCTCAGCTAGATACCTAGGAGTAAATTGCTGGGTCATGTGGTGATTCTGTTCAGCCTGCTATGGAACTGCCAAGCTGTTTTCCAAAGTAGCAGCACCATTTTGTCTTCCCACCAGCAGTGTATGAGGATTCTAATTTCCCCGTATCTTGTCAACACTTGTGATTATCTCTTTATTGTAGCCATTCCAGTGGGTATGATGTGGTCTCTTGCTGTGGTTTTGATTTACGTTTTCCTGATAGCCAACGATGTTGAGCATCTGCTATGGTTTAAATGTGTCCCCCAAATTCGTGTGCTGGAAACTTAATCCTCAATCAACGTTATTGGGAGGTGGGGCCTTTTGGGAGGTGTTTAGGGCATGAGGGCTCTACCCTCATGAACGGATTAATGCTGCTTTAAAAAGGGGTTACAGGGTCAGTGAGCTCTCTCTCTCTATCTTTTGCCACGTGAGGACACAATGTTCTTCCTCTCTGAAAGACAGAGAACCAAAGTGGCACCTGTGAGCCAGAAACCGAACCTACTAGCACCTTGATCTTGAACTTCCCCAGCCTCAGAACTGTGAGAGAATAAATTACCCAGTTTGTAGTATTCTGTTAACGCAGCATAAAATGAATGAAAACAGCATCTTTTTCAAAGACACTATGTTTTGGTTATTTCCAAAACATGGCAAACAAAACTTGAACTGATAATAATATGGGAAAGACCCTAACCTAGGAAAGATCAAGTTCCTGACACTAGGATCCTGGTCTCATTCATCTTGGTGACATTCTCAGCACAAAGCACCATTTGTACACAGTAAAGTTAGTTATTCCATGTTTGTTGAATTACACTCCTGATGTTCTTTTGTAAGTCAATTGCACTTTCCTACACAGTTCATTTTAAGTAGTACTTAACTTCTGAAATTAGTCCACAAAAGCCTTTTTAACCTATAATGTAGCAGAGCCATGGTATTAGTAACACAAGTCTGAGTCCTAGGTCCTATTAACAGAGCAATGCAGTATAGGAGAGTGTAGGAGAAGCAGAACTTTTTCAAACCTCTCCTACCTCAGGCAAAGGGCCAACCCTAGGGGGAAATACTTTGACTTTTTTACTGATGCATGAAATACATAAAGTGCACTAATCTTAAGTGTATAGCCTGGTGAATTTTTCATATGAATACACCTGTGTAATCATCATCCAAATAAAGACATAGAACATTTCCACCACCCCAGAGAGTTTCCTCATTCTTTTTTCCCAGTCACTACTTCTCACCATAGGTCACGCGACTCTGAGCTCAACACCCCACTGAAAACTTTATATATCATTTATTTTTGCCACCCTCCCACCTCTGTTTCTGGACCCCTTTCTGTTGTTATCTTGGAGGATAGAATTATGTTTCTCACAGCTCTGTCCCGACTTGTCCTGTCTCCCAAAGTACTTTAGAGGCCAAGTGTCCCATCTCCCTTCCCTTTAGTCAAAATTCTCATCCTTTTGGTGACACAGTTTTTCCCAAGCAGACTGTGAGCTCCTCAGGGTCAGGGACTCTACTTTCCCTGACTTTAGGCACAAAGTTGTTTAATGTGCCTATCAAATAAATAAATAAATGCATATGACCTTGGGTAGGTAGAAGCAGGGAAGCAACCCAGCATATCAAAATTGCACTGAATCCTAAATGCTACCCTGTCCTATATTCATCCCAGAAATCATCAAAGAAGCTGCTTATTCATGGGGAGGGAGTTCATGTTTAATAAGTGGAATAAAGGAGTCAAATGCTATGGACTGGATGATTATAACTATGAGAAAAATTAAACCAAAGGTTATAAAAAAGCAGAATAAATCCACCAAAATATGAACAATGGAATATTTGGAAGGTAAAACTACGGGTAATTTCTCATTTTCTAAAACTATATTAATTAATGAACACTTACAACTGGTATAATAGGAAAAAAACATATTGTAAATGAGGCTACTTATTAACCCAAATTATTCTCTAATCAAAGGAAGTTCAGACCATGTATCTAAGTGAAATGAAAAGATTTGGGGGAAGACATAGGAGTAGGGCAGGAGACTTCCCTGGCTTGCATCAGCTCTCCTAATCTAATTCTGTTTTTTACAGTTCTTTGCCCAATTCCATTTTTGAATCTGAAAATGACCAAATGCCCACCTGTTTCTGCACATGAATTCATTTTACAAGTTGAAGATGCCCTGGATTATAGTAATAATAGAGATATTCTATACTTTTATTTAAAAGATAAAATTAGAGCCAGGCGTGGTGGCTCACGCCTTTAATCCCTACGTTGTGGGAGGTTGAGGGGGGCAGATCACATGAGGTCAGGAGTTCAAGACCAGCCTGGCCTACATGGGGAAACCCGGTCCGTACTAAAAATACAAAAATAAGCCGGGCATGGTGGTGCATGCCTGTAATCCCAGCTACTAGGAAGGCTGAGGCAGGAGAATCGCTTGAACCTGGGAGGCAGAGGTTGTAGTGAGCCGAGATCATGCCACTGCACTCCAGCCTGGGTAACAGCAAGACTCCATCTTAAAAAAAAAAAAAAAAAAAAGAGAGAGAGAGATAAAAATTAGAATAAATAAGTTAAAATCCATTTTTAAATACCTTACATGTTCTCTTTGTATAGAAAGTTAGAGGGATCACTAAAGCAATTTTCAGAATTTTGTACATCAAAAATTGCTTTTACTGGAAACATCCAGAAAACAAACTGCCTCAATTCCCAATTTCACTTTGCATGCAAATAAATAGTCTTAGTCTGTCCAATTTTACATTTAATTTTTTTTTCTTAGACAGGGTCTTGCTCTGTCACCCAGGTTAGAGTGCAGTGGTGCGATCTCAGCTCACTAAACCCTCGACCTCCCAGACTCAAAAGATCCTCCTGCCTCACTTGCTTCCATCAGTTGTTCTAGTGCACAAAAATAAAATTGCCTATTTTGAAAATAATAATAAAATCTTAAAATAAAACCAAGATAACCATGTATTTTCAAATGTCTTTTTACTTACTTACTTATAGCGATCATTAGTTTGCTTTGAAAGAAAAAGAAAATGTTTTCTGCTTTCCAATAACCCTACCCTCTTTTAGATTCATAAGGATTTTCTATGAATTTATCTATGATCATAGAAGACGTAAGCTTAGAAGGGCCCATCCTCTTTCTCTCCTTTCAGAGGGAACAAACCCAAAGAAGGAGTTTACTAAAGTACATGATCTCCTAAATAATAAAAAAGAATATTTCAGGTAATGTTGAGCCTGAAAGATTCTGTTTTTCTGAACTAAAACCAAGACAATTTATAAAACTTCTTGTCATGCAGCAGTGATAATATACTAAGGATTGTGTTATAGAAGATAAGCATAAATATTAATAAGTACTTCCAGATAGAATAAAATTAAAGGATTGGGAGGCTGAGGTGGTAGGATTGCCTAAGCCCAGGAGTTCAAGGCTGCAGTGAGTTATGATGGCACCACTGCACTACAGCCTGGGTGACAGAGCAAGACTCTGTCTCTGAAAAAAAAATTGATTAATTAATTAAAGGGGAATCATATCACCTAAATGTCCTACATCGTACCAATTTACATAATAGAAAGTGAGAACAGAAACAGTCCACACCACAGATTATAACTAATGGAGTCTCCCTAGTTGAGGTGGAAAGTCTGTATTTGAAAGACTGAACCATAGAGCAACTGTCCACAGACCAAAAATCCAGCAATTGTCCTATCAATTCAGACACAAATAACTAGTCAATTTCAAATGGTCTATCAGAGAATATAGAAATAGGCCAGGGAATGGTGTTAACTAAAGAAATGTTTTAAAGAAGAGGATCGACCAAGAGCAGGTGATATTCAGCAGTTCTGGTCCAGGGCTTTGTCATCAACCTCATGGGAAATAACTGGTTAAATAACTGCAAACACACACTGAGGCTATCAGCCATTCTTCATCTGCTGTATTCACGCATCTACTTGTTTGTAAATTATACGTGATTTATTTTATAGAGTGTTATTTTCCAGTCAATCAGCCTTCTTTATAATCTGTCAAGGTAAAACAATCTCTTCAGGTATTTTTAAGGAGAAGCATTTGAAATGAGTTGACTCAACAAGTATTCATAGATACTATCCTAGGCAAGACCTATGTTCAGTCAAAATCTTCCCACTGTAACTGTACCTCCAAAAATTAATTAACCTAAGCTGAGAGACTATTAGACCTCTTAATAAACCACTAGTTACCCAATTAATTTAAAAATCACCTGTCAACAATACACTATATTCCATAAACTGTCTGATAAAAATGTGACACCAGTAAATATAATACATTTTGTTTGTTTGTTTTTTGAGACAGGGTCTCCCTCTGATGCCAAGGCTGGAGTGCAGTGGCGGGATCATGGCTCACTGCAGCTTCGACCTCTCGGGCGCAAGCAATTCTCCCACTTCAGGCTCCCCAGTAGCTGGGGCCACAGGTGCGTGCCACTACACCCCACTAATTTTTGTGTTTTTTTGTAGAGATGGGGCCTCACTATATTGCCCAGGCTGGTCTCAAACTCCTAGGCTCAAGTGATCCTCCCACCTTGGCCTCTCAAAGTGCTAGGATTATAGGCATGGGCCACTGCACCCAACAAATAGGATACATTTACTAGAATAAGGACATTATTGTTTATATAACAAAAAGTAGTTCACATTTTTACATTTTGACAGTGTGATACTGATGTTTTAATTTGACATTCTTCTTTGATCTAGTTCCATTTAGTTGATGGTTTTTCAATCTAGCTATAAAATTTTTACCTATTAAATCTTTCTGGGCCGGGCATGGTCGCTCACGCCTGTAATTCCAGCACTTTGGGAAGGCAAGGTAGGCAGATCACGAGGTCAGGAATTCGAGACCAGCCTGGCCAACATGGCAAAACTCTGTCTCTACTAAAAATACAAAAATTAGCCTGGCATGGTGGCACGGGTCTGTAATCCCAGCTACTCGGGAGGCTGAGGCAAGAGAATTGCTTGAACACGGGAGAGGAGGTTGCAGTGAGCCAAGATAGTGCCATTGCACTCCAACCTGGGCAACAGAGCAAGACTCCATCTCAAAAAAAAAAAAAATCTGTGCCTTCACAGATCTAGCTTTAGGGTACTTTACATTCTTTGTTCAAAAGATAAAATGCTTCTTGGGTAAATAATTTTCTACACTAAATTCAGATACAAATGTTATTCTCCTGTTATACATGTGGCTTTAGATGTTCAAATTTATTTCATATCACAGTTATATAAAACACTTTTTAAAAATGTGTAGGCCGGGCACGGTGGCTTACTCCTGTAATGCCAACACCTTGGGAGACCAAGGCAGGCGGATCACTTGAGGTCAGGAGTTCGAGAACAGCCTGGCCACATGGTGAAACCCCATCTCTACTAAAAATACAAAAATTGGCCAGGCGTAGTGGCATGTGCCTGTAATCCCAGCTCCTCAGGAGGCTGAGGCCAGAGAATCATTTGAACCCAGGAGGTGGAGGTTGTGGTGAGCCGAGATCGAGATCGCGCCATTGCACTCCAGCCTGGGTGACAGAGCAAGACTCAATCTAAAAAAAAAAAAAAGGCCATTTTCATTATTCATTTAACAACTTTGAATTCATTTAAAATTCCCATAGTAGTAAGTTTAACACACAGCTCCATTTCTTCAACCTTCCTTTTTACCCCAAGCTCCTCTGCCACTTGCACTTTTCTCTCCGTCCTCTCCACGTAGCAGAGTAGATACTCCATTCCTGGTGTACACCCATTATGGTTAAGCCACTTATTGTGGAGTGTTTACTTTCAAGACTAGGTATCAGCAAAACTTTCCAAATTTAAATGCAAACATGTCTTGTTTTCAATCCAGAGAGAAAAGAACTTAAAGCTAAAGTTCCTCTAAGTAGTAACACCTGTACGTTCTTTATTTGTTGTCAGATTTGCAGTTTCCATTTGCTTTGTGCAATACTGGTGCTCATCCTGCTTTCCAGCTAACATACTAATTTTACTTTGTAGTTTTTGCTCTTTCGTGGTTTCCTAAGCATTGCAGAAAACCCCAGCTGTAATTTCTCCCCTTCAGTCTAAAGTATGGGTATAATGTTCATTATGCAAAGACAGGGGAAAGTTTAAACTAGAGATCAAAAACAAGAAACAACTAGGGGGAATATTTTTTCTTAAAAGTCTTACAATTTACAAAGAGATAATTAAATGTGCCAAGGCCCAGTGAAGTGGGATCAACGCTAAGAATCAATTGTAGAGGCAGCTCATCTACTGATCTGCTGTAAGAACTTAGTAAGGGCTCTTAACCACCTTGTTCCTTCATCTGTAAAACAAGGCTAATGGCCCTAGTCTACAGGCTAAACTACTTCTTTGTAACTAATAAAGAAGTATAGAGAATTTTGACATTTAAGTAAAAGCCAAATATTAGTCAAAATGAAAGCAAATAAAATGAACATCATTCTGCTTACTTGTGGCATAAAGAAAAGATATATCACTTTAGATTTAGAAATAATATTGAACCTTACAGAGCAAGATAATTTTTACTGTTTATTGAACCTAAAAAGAAAAGAGCAGATATAGAAAGATGACAGATAGATAGATAGACAGCATTAAAATATAAATGTTATGGGGAATAAGACACAAATTTCCCTTGCAGAATTCCAAACAATTTATGTGGACATTCTGCTCCCCACAAATGCAGGGTGCACATAGTGACCTCCTTCCAAAGAGTACAGTATGGGGCGTGGGGAGGAGTATTTTTACAGTAGAAAATCTGACAAATATTACATCACCTATATTACATTAGCCAGGTGATCAAGGTCAGCATCAATAGTCATAAATCGTGTTGATGTAACCTTGCTATAATATGATTGTTCTCCAAAAAAATATATAATCTCACTCTAATCATGAGAAAACACATCAGACAAATCTTAACAGAGGGGGATCCCACCATATACCTGATCAGTACTTTTCAAACTGTCAAGGACAACAAAAACAACAACAAAAAAAAGTGTTAGAAACTGTCACAACCAAGAGGGTCCAAGGAGACATGACAACTGAATGTAATTGGTGTCTTGGGTGAAAACCCAGAATACAAAAGGACATTGGGTAAAAACTGAGGAAATCTGAATAAAGTATGGGCTTCTGTTAATAATAATGTATAAATATTTTTTCATTAATTATACCATATTAATGTAAGATAAGTGTTTATATTAGTACATTACTAATACAATGTAATAATATGGGAAACTGTGTGAAGGGGTATATATGAGAATTCTCTGTGCTTTTTGTCAATTTTTCCATTAACCTAAAACTGCTCTGAAAAATAAAGCCTGTTTAAAAGTATATATAAATGTTATATGTGTCAAACCAAACTAAATTATGTCAAAATGTCATCGTCCAAATTCTACAGATAATGTCTATCTATTCAGCTCATTTATGTCTGTATGTAGTTGATACCAAAGTAAAGTAAGAAAATATTAAGTAAAACAAAAGATTATTGAGTTAACCATCTCAGTCAGATGCAGGATGTGCACTAAACATCTATATGACTGGCTCCTTTTAAAAGTTTTCAAAAGATTTAGCCAGGCACAGTGGCTTGTTTCTGTAATCCCAGCCACTCAGAAGGCTGAGGTGAGAGGTCCGCTTGAGGCCACGATGTTGAGACTAGCCGGGACAACATAGCAAGACAATTGTCTCTAAAAAAAAAAAAAGTTTCAAAAGATTTAATATTGTGTTTGAAGAAATTAGCTCAGCTGCAATAAGAATAAAACCACGTTCACCAGTTTTCTTTCTTCTTCCTTTCTGATCTTTGTGACTTTTATTTCTTTTCCTTGCCTTATTAAACTGGCTAGAATTCCAGTACACTGTTGGCTAGAAATGGTGAGAGTGGGTATCCTTTCACCAATAGCCACCGTGTTAGCTGTATTTTTTTTTGTAAATGCTCTTCATCAGAGTGAGGAAGTTCCCTTCTATAAATAGTTTCTGAGAATTTGTATGGGGGGGATATCCTGGATTGTTGGGTTTATAACTTACAATGATGAAATATATATGACAACGGTAGCAGAAAGATGATGGGATGATCAATAGAATTATAGTGTTAAAAGTTTTGTAGATTTTGCCTGAAGTCATTCAATATCAACTCTAAGTAGATTGTGAGAAATTGAAGATGCAGATTTTAATCCCTATGTCAGGAACCACTAAAAAGTGACGCAAAGAGACATAGCTGAAAGATATGCATATACAATAGAGAAATTAAAATAGAATACGAAGAAAACGTTTTATTAAAACAAAAGGGCAGACAAAAAGAAGCAAACCAATTGAAAGCAAATGGCAAAGTGGCAGACCTAAATCTACCTATAACAAGTTATATTAAATGTAAATAAACTAAACACTACAATTAAAAGTCTGAGATTGTCAGGCTGGATTTAGAAAGCTGTAATCCCAGCACTTTGGGAAGCCAAGCTGGGAGGATAGCTTGGGCCCAGGAGTTCCAGACCAGCCTGGGCAACACAGGGAGACACCCCGTCTCCACAAAAAATTAGCCAGCTGTGGTGGAACACACGTGTACTACTACTCCAGAGGCAAAGGCAGGAGGGTCACTTGGAGGCTGAGGCCACAGTAAGCTGTGACTGCACCACTGCATTTCAGCAACAAAATGAGATCGTGTCTCCAAAAAAAAAAAAAAAAAAAAGACAAACAAAAAAAAAACTCAGTATGTGCTCTCTATAGAAGAAGTACTTTAAATAAAAAGATAAATTGAAAGTAAAACAAGAGAAAAAGATGTATCACACATACAATATGCATAAGAAAGCAGAGCTAACTATATTAATACCAGGCAAAATAAACTTCAATACAAAGATATTACTATAGACTTCATAATAAGAGTCAATACCTTAAAATATATATAACATTTATAAATAAATGTGTGCCTAATAATAGACTTTATTACAATACATGAAGTAAAAATTTATAGAACAAAAGAAAGAGACAATTCCACAGTTATAGTTGGGGATCTTAGTAGTATTTGATAAGACAAAAAAAGTAGTAAGAATATAGAAAATTTGGACAATAATATCAACCAGCTTAGTCTAATTGACGTTTAAAGATGACTATACCTTGGGCCTGGATGTGGTGGCTCACCCATGTAATCCCAATATTTTGGGAGGCCACGGTGGAAGAATTGCTTGAAGCTAGAAATTCAATACCAGCCTGGACGATAAAGTGAGACCCTGACTCTATGAAAAAATTTAAAAATAAAAAAATTAATTGGGTATGGTGGTGGTGGTGGTGGTGGTGGTGGTGGTGGTGGTGGTGGTGGTGTATGCCTGTAGTCCCAGCTACTCAAGAGGTTGAGCTGGGAGGATCACTTGAGCCCAGAGGTTTGAGGTTATCGTGAGCTATGATTACACCACTGCACTCCAGCCTGGATGACAGAGTGAGACCCTGTTTCTAAAAAACAAAACAAAACACAAAAGGCAGAAAAAGAACGGAAGACCAAAGTGGAAACAAAGAAGAAGGGCAACAAATAGAAAATAGTAACAATTACAGTAGCTATTAATCCAACCACATTGATAATCATTTTAAATGTCAGTGGTCTAAATACACTAACTAAAATATAGATTGTCAGAGTGCATCAAAAAACAAGACCTAACTATATGTTGTCTACATAAACCTACTTTAAATATAAAGACATATATAGATTAAAAGGGGATGGAGAAAGATATACCATGCTACCACAATCAAAAGGGAGAGTATAGTCAACCAATATTTGACAAGGATGCCAAAAATACTCAATGGAAAAGAATAGCCTCTTCAAAAACTAGTGCTGGGAAAACTGAATATCCACATGCAAAAGAATGAAATCAGACTCTTACCTTATACCACTCATAAAAATTAACTCAAAATGGATTATAGAGTTAAATGTAAGACCTGAAAGTCTAAACCCGGGAGGCGGAGCTTGCAGTGAGCCGAGATCCCGCCACCGCACTCCAGCCTGGGCGACAGAGCAAGACTCCATCTCAAAAAAAAAAAAAAAAAAAATTTGGAAAATCTCCTTGATGTTGGTCTTGGCAATGACTTTTTGGATATAACACCAAAAGCACAGGCAACAAAAGCAAAAATAAATAAGCAGGGACTAAAAAGCTTCTGCACAGCAAAGGAAGCAATCAACAAAATGAAAAGGCAACCTATGGAAATGGGAGAAAATCTTTGCAAACCATATATCTGATAAGGGATTAATATCCAAAATATATAAAGAACTCATACAACTCAATAACAAAAACACAAATAATCTGATTTTAAAGTGGGCAAGGGATCTAAAAGGACATTTCTCCTTTTCCTGGCCAACAGGCACAGGAAAAGACGCTCAACATCACTAATCACCAGGGAAATGCAAATCAAAACCAGTGAGATATCATCAAAAAGAGAAAAGATAACAAATGTTGGTGAGGATGTAGAGAAAAGGGAACCCTTGTACACTGCTGGTGGCAATGTAAATTGGTACAGGAATTGTGGAAAACAGTGTGGAGGGGTCCTCAAAAAATTAAAAATAGGCCAGATACAGTGGCTCATGCTTGTAATCCCAGCACTTTGGGAGGCCGAGGCGGGCGGATCAGGAGGTCAGGAGATCGAGACCATCCTGGCTAACACGGTGAAACCCCGTCTCTACTAAAAATACAAAAAGTTAGCCGGGCATGGTGGTGAGCGCCTGTAGTCTCAGCTACTTGGGAGGCTGAGGCAGGAGAATGGCGTGAACCCGGGAGACGGAGGTTGCAGTGAGCCGAGATCGCACCACTGCATTACAGCCCTGGCAACAGACTGGGACTCCATCTCAAAAAAGAAAAATTAAAAATAGAACTACATGTGATTCAGCAACCCCTTTTCTGGATATATAATCTAAAGGAAAAGAAATCAGTAGCTTGGGCCAGGTGTGGTGGCTCACACTTGTAATCCCAGCACTTTGAGAGGCCAAGGGCGGGTGGGGGCAGGTGGATCACAAGGTCAGGAGCTCAAGACCAGCCTGGCCAACACAGTGAAACCCCAATTCTACTAAAAATACAAAAATTAGCTGGGCGTGGTGGTGGGCACCTGTAATCCCAGCTACTCGGGAAGCTGAGGCCGGAGAATTGCTGGAACCTGGGAGGCAGAGGTTGCAGTGAGCCAAGATTGCGCCACTGCACTCCAGCCTGGATGACAGAGCTAGACTTTGTCAGAAAGAAAGAAAGAGAGAGAGAGAGGGAGGGAGGGAGGGAGGAAGGGGGAAAGAAAGAAAGAAAAAAGAAGAAATCAGTAGCTTGAGAGGATATCTGCACTCCCACGTTCATTGCAACATTATTCACAATACCCAAGGCATGGAAACTACATAAGTGTTCATGGACAAATGAATGGATAAAGAAATGGTGGTGCATATGTACAGTGGAATATTATTCAGCTATAAAAAAGAACATCCTGCCATTTGTGACAACATGGATAAACCTAGAGAACATTATGCTAAGAAATAAGCCAAACAGAAAGACAAATACTGCATGATCTCACTTATATATGGAATCTTTCTTTTTCTTTTTTTACTTTTTTTTAAATTTTATTTTATTATTATTATACTTTAAGTTTCAGGGTACATGTGCACAATGTGCAGGTTTGTTACATATGTATCCATGTGCCATGTTGGTGTGCTGCACCCATTAACTCGTCATTTAGCATTAGGTATATCTCCTAATGCTGTCCCTCCCCCCTCCCCCTACCCCACAACAGTCCCCAGAGTGTAATGTTCCCCTTCCTGTGTCCATGTGTTCTCATTGTTCAATTCCCATCTATGAGTGAGAACATGTGGTGTTTGGTTTTTGTCCTTGTGATGGTTTACTGAGAATGATGATTTCCAGTTTCATCCATGTCCCTACAAAGGACATGAACTCATCATTTTTTATGGCTTCATAGTATTCCATGGTGTATATGTGCCACATTTTCTTAATCCAGTCTATCATTGTTGGACATCTGGGTTGGTTCCAAGTCTTTGCTATTATGAATAGTGCCGCAATAAACATACGTGTGCATGTGTCTTTATAGCAGCATGATTTATAGTCCTTTGGGTATATAACCAGTAATGGGATGGCTGGGTCAAATGGTATTTCTAGTTCTAGATCCCTGAGGAATCGCCACACTGACTTCCACAATGGTTGAACTAGTTTACAGTCCCACCAACAGTGTAAAAGTGTTCCTATTTCTCCACATCCTCTCCAGCACCTGTTGTTTTCTGACTTTTTAATGATGGCCATTCTAACTGGTGTGAGAAGGTATCTCATTGTGGTTTTGATTTGCATTTCTCGGATGGCCAGTGATGATGAGCGTTTTTTCATGTGTTTTTTGGCTGCATAAATGTCTTCTTTTGAGAAGTGTCTGTTCATGTCCTTTGCTCACTTTTTGATGGGGTTGTTTGTTTTTTTCTTGTAAATTTGTTTGAGTTCATTGCAGATTCTGGATATTAGCCCTTTGTCAGATGAGTAGGTTGCAAAAATTTTCTCCCATTCTGTAGGTTGCCTGTTCACTCTGATGGTAGTTTCTTTTGCTGTGCAGAAGCTCTTTAGTTTAATTAGATCCCATTTGTCAATTTTGGCTTTTGTTGCCATTGCTTTTGGTGTTTTAGACATGAAGTCCTTGCCCATGCCTCTGTCTTGAATGGTAATGCCTAGGTTTTCTTCTAGGGTTTTTATGGTTTTAGGTCTAACATTTAAGTCTTTAATCCATCTTGAATTAATTTTTGTATAAGGTGTAAGGAAGGGATCCAGTTTCAGCTTTCTACATATGGCTAGCCAGTTTTCCCAGCACCATTTATTAAATAGGGAATCCTTTCCCCATTGCTTGTTTTTGTCAGGTTTGTCAAAGATCAGATAGTTGTAGATATGCGGCATCATTTCTGAGGGCTCTGTTCTGTTCCATTGATCTATATCTCTGTTTTGGTACCAGTACCATGCTGTTTTGCTTACTGTAGCCTTGTAGTATAGTTTGAAGTCAGGTAGTGTGATGCCTCCAGCTTTGTTCTTTTGGCTTAGGATTGACTTGGTGATGCGGGCTCTTTTTTGGTTCCATATGAACTTTAAAGTAGTTTTTTCCAATTCTGTGAAGAAAGTCATTGGTAGCTTGATGGGGATGGCATTGAATCTATAAATTACCTTGGGCAGTATGGCATCTTTAAAAGTTGAACAAATTAGGGAACAGGAAACAAAATTGTCTTTGTTTGCAGGTGATATGAGTATCTGTGTAGAAAATCTGAAAGAATTGACCAAAAAAAAACCGTCTTGCAACTAATAAACAATTATAGCAAGGCTGCATGATACAAGGTTAATATTCAAAAGTTAATTGCTTTCTAATGTACTAGCAATGAACAAGGTGCAATAAACAAGTGGAATTTGAAATTAATAACACAATATCATTATTTTAGCACCCAAAATACGTACAAGATCTTCAAGATGACGACTACAATACTCGGATGAAAGAAATCAATAAAGAACTAAATAAACAGAGAGATATCCTATGTTTAAAGTTAGGAAGACTCAATATTTCCAAGATGTCAGTTCTTCCCAAGTACTGAGAAGATTCGACTATTAATATATAGATTCAATGCAATTTCAATCAAAATGTCAACAGTTATTTTGTAGATATCAACATACTAATTATAAAGTTTATAAGGATACAAAAGATGCACAACAGACAACACAATATTGAAGAAGATAAAGTTGGAGGACCAGCACTCCCCATATTCAAAACTTCCTGTAATATTACAGTAATCAACACAATGTGGGCTGGGTGTGGTGGCTCATGCCGGTAATCCTAACACTCTGGAAGGCCAAGGCTGGAGGATTGCCTGAGCCCAGGAGTTCAAGACCAGCCTGGGAAACAAAGCAAGAACCATCTCTACAAAAAAATTTAGCTGAGTGCAGTGGACTGCACTTGTAGTCCCAGCTATTCAGGAGGTTAAAGTAAGAGGATCCTTTGAGCCCAGGAGTTTGAGATTACAGTGAGCTCTGGTTACACCGCTGCACTCCAGCCTGGGTGGCAGTGAGATCCTGTCTCAAAAAATAAAAAATAAAAAAAGGCCCGACATGGTGGCTCATGCCCATAATCCCAGCACTTTGGGAGGCAGAGGTGTTGGATAGCTTGAGCCCAGGAGTTCAAGACCAGCCTGGGCAACATGGTGAAACCCCATCTCTACTAAAAATGCAAAAGTTAACCGGGCGTGGTGGCACGCATGCCTGTAATCCCAGCTACTAGAGAGGCTGAGGTGGGAGAATTGCTTGAACCCAGAAGGTGGAGGTTACAGTGAGCCAAGATCACGCCCCTGCACTCTAGCCTGGGTGACAGAGTGAGGCTCCATCTCAAAAAAAAAAAAAAGACATTGGAGGTATTGATTAAAAAAATAGATTAATAGATCAATGGAACAGAATAGAGAACCTAAAAATAGATCCACACAAATATAGTCAACTGACCTTTGACAAAGGAGCAAAGGCAACACAATGGAGAAAAGATAGTCTTTTCAACCAATGGTGCTGGCACAACTACACATCTATGCAAAAAAAGTAATCTAGACACAGACTGTATATGCTTTACAAAATCAATTCAAAATGGATCATAACTCTAAAGTAAAATGCAAAACTGTAAAACACCTGGAAGATAGCATGGGAGAAAATCTAAATGATATTGAGTTTGGCAATGATGTCTTAGATACAATACCAAAGGGATGGTCCATGAAAGAAAGAAATGGTAGGCTAAACTTCATTAAAATTAAAATCTCTGCCAGGTGCAGTGGCTCATGCCTGTAATCCCAATAGTTTGGGAGGCCAAGGCAGGTGCATCACTGAAGTCAGGAGTTTGAGACCAACCTGGCCAAAATGGTGAAGCTCTGTCTCTACTAAAAATACAAAAAATAGGTAAGCAACTGTAATCCCAGCTATTTGGGAGGCTGAGGCAGGAGAATCACTTGAACCTGGGAGGCAGAGGTTGCAGTGAGCCAAGACTGTGCCATTGCATTCCAGCCTGGGCAACAGAGTGAGACTCTGTCTCAAAAAAAAAAATTAAAATTAAAATTTCTGCTCTATTAAAGACACTGTCTATAGAATAAAAATACAAGTCACAGATTTGGAGAAAATGTTTACAAAGGACATATCTGATAAAGAATTGTTATCCAAAATATAGGTAGAACTCTTAAAACTGAACAATAAGAAACCCCAATTTAAAAATTAGCAGAAGACTTTAACAGACATCTCAGCAAAAAAAACACAGATGGCAAATAAGCATACAAAAAGATGCTCCACCTCATATGTCATCAGGGAAACACAAATTGAAACAATAATGTGATACAACTACACACCTAGTAGATTGGCTAAAATCCAGGACACTGACAATACCAAATGCTGGAGAGGATGTGGAGCAACAGGAACAACAGGAGCACTCATCCATTGCTAGTACGAATGCAAAATTGTAGAGTCATTGTGGAAGACAGCTTGGCACTTTCTTACAAAACTGAATATACTCTTATCATACAATCCAGCAATCACATTCCTTGGTTTTATTCAAAACAATTGAACACTTATGTCCACACAAAAGCATGCACACAGATGTTTATATCAGGTTTATTCGAAATCAAAATTGCCACACTTGGAAGCAACCAAGATATCCTTCATTTGGTGAATCGATAAACAAACTGTGGTACATCTTAATGGGATAATGGGATATTATTCAGCACTAAGGAAATGAGCTATCAAGTCATGAAAAGACATGGAGGAAACATAAATGCATATTACTAAATGAAAGAAATAGGCCAGGTGTGGTGGTTCACGCCTATAATCCCAGCACTTTGGGAGGCCCAGGCAGACAGATCATAAGGTCAAGAGATCGAGACCATCCTGGCCAACATGGTGAAACCCCATCTCTCCTAAAAATACAAATTAGCCAGGCTTGGTGGCAGGCACCTGTAATCCCAGCTACTTGGGAGGCTGAGGCAGAAGAATCACTTGAACCCAGAAGGCGGAGGTTGCAGTGAGCCAAGATCGCGCCATTGCCCTCCAGCCTGGGGAACAAGAGCGAGACTTCGTCTCAAAAAAAAAAAAAAGAAGAAGAAGAAGAAGAAGTCTGAAAATGCTATATACACTGCATGATTTCAAGTACCTGACATTCTGGAAAGGGCACAATTATGTAAAAGGTGAAAGAAAGAAAGAAAGAAAGAAAGAAAGAAAGAAAGAAAGAAAGAAAGAAAGAAAGAAAGAAAGAAAGAAAGAAAGAAAAGAAAGAGAGAGAGAGAGAGAGAAAGAAAGAAAGAAAGAAAGAAAGAAAAGAAGAAGGAGAAGAAGAAGAAGAAGGAGAAGAAGAAGAAGAAGAAGAAGAAGAAGAAGAAGAAGAAGAAGAAGAAGAAGAAGAAGAAGAAGAAGAAGAAGAAGAAGAAGAAGAAGAAGGAGAAGAAGAAGACTGAAGAGGCTGTATACACTGCATGATTTCAACTACCTGACATTCTGGAAACGGCAAAATTATGTAGAAAGTAGAAAGATCAGTGATTACTAGCGGTTAGGGGAGAAAGAAGGCTGGATAAGTGGAGCACAGAAGATTTTTGGGACAGTGAAAATATTCTGTATGATACTATAATGGTGGGTACATGTCATAATACGTTTGTCCAAACCAATCAAATGTTCACCACCAAAAGTAAACTCTAACGTAAACTAAGGACTTCAGGTGATAATGATGTGTCTGTAGGTTCATCAGCTGTAATAAGCGTACCACTCTGGTGAGGAATGTTGATAATGGGGGAGGCTATACATGTGTGGGGTCAGGGAATATATGAGAAAACTTTATACCTTCCACTCAATTTTATTGTGAACCTAAAATGACTCAAACGTAAAGTCTACTCTTCAAATCACAAAATATCTCCAAGCAAAAAGGAATTTGGAAAAAAGCTATAGAAACAATATAGTTAATAACATTATATGGGGGTTCTTTCCTCTCAGAGACCCCTCTCTCTATAGAGAGAGCTGTTTCTCATTCTCTTCTCTTCTGTCTGTGAAACCTCCACTCCTAAACTCCCTGTGTGTGTCCGTGTCCTAAATTTTCCTGGCGCGAGATGACAAACCCCAAGGTATACATCCCAGACAACGTAGCCCCTTCATATTGGGCCCTTGTCCGGGATACCAACGTACAACATTCATCCAAACGGTGAGTAGAGCAGCGGACTCCAACTCTGTCATTTCATTTTAAGGTTCTCGGCCTCCATTTCAGAACCAAATCAAACCAAATACTGGGCCCCCTTCAGCCATTTAAAAACGATTAGCATGGCTGCCAGCCTTGCAAGACTTGGGGGACAGGATTGCTGGGGAGAACATGGAGAATCCCCAGAACGCACGGCTTGCAGGGAGTATTGGCCGTGTTTGAAATAGCTTCCTTTCACGGAGGACTTAGCCGTCATGTGGGGCTGGAAGTAGTCCTGAGGCAACTGAGGATTTCCTGCGGGGGCTACACCGTGGCGTTATCCAAAGGCTTCTGGACTGACCTCAGCCTCTGACCGCCCAATGGCATGTCGGCAACAGGATCTCCAACTTTTCTATCGTAATTTCCTCCTTTACTGTCCGTGATCTTCGAATAAAATCCAGTGCATCCACTGCCAGCCGGTCCTTTCCGCTGCGAGACCCCTCTATACGGAGAGAGCTGTTTCTCTTTCTCTTCTAAAGATCTCCCTTCTCTTTTTACTAGGAAAAAGAAGAGGGGCTGTATGCTCCTTAGTTGTGGGAGTCCTTTTGCCCTATACCCTTCCCCACCTGACAAAATGACTGTTCCTTTGCATGGAGAGTTTCAGTTGCTTCTCTTGTACACATGCAGCTCTTCCAGGTTCAGGGCTCACTTCCCTGATGGTCGCTCACCACCTGGAATGCTCCTCCATAGCCCCCACCCTGAATGATGCTTACCTGCAAAGTTTTCATCATGTTTTCAAGTTTTGGATCATCTCCCACAATTTTGACATTAAAATGACTACGAGTCACTAAACCTCAGTTCCAAGTCAGAGTTTTCCCAGGAAAGGGAATTACTAATTGGTTTATCTTGCATCAAGAATCTCCTGCATCCAAAAATCAATGTAATATAATGATAGCATAAAGGAGAAAAGCAACATGATTATCTCAATAGATGCAAAAAAGTTGGCAAGATCCAACACCCTTTCATGTTTAAAAACACTTAATAAACCAGGAAAAAAAGGAAACTTCTTTAACCTGATAAAGGGTATCCATGAAAAACCCAGAGCAAACATTACGCTTGATGGTGAAAGGCTGAATGTTTCCCTCCAAGATAAGAAAAAAGACAAGGATGCCTGCTCACCCCATTGCTACTCAACATTGTACTGTAGGTATGCACATGGGCAATAAGGCAAAGAGAAGAAAGAAAAAGAAGGAAGAGGAGGTGGGGAAGAGGAGGAGAAGGAAAACAAGGAAAAGAAAAAGAAGGAGGCAGAGGAAGAAGAAGAAAGGAGAAAGAGAAGAAGGAGCAGCAGCAGCTATTTAGATTGGAAAGGAAGAAGTAAAACTATTTTGTATACAAAAAATCCTAAGGAATTCATTTAAAAGACTACAAGAATTAATGTACTAATTTAACAAGGTTGAAGGGTACAAGATCAATATACAAAAATCAGTTGTATTTCTATGCATTAACAATGAACAATCTGAAAATGAAACTAAGAAAACCATTCCACTTACAATAGCATCAAGAAAAATAAAATGCCTAGATATAAATTTAACAAAAGAAGTGTAAGACTTCTACACTGAAAACTACAAAACATTATTGAAAGAAATTAAAGAAAATCTAAATAAAGAGAAAGATATACCAAATTCATGTATCACAGGACTTAATATTGTTAAGAAGGCAATATTGCCTACATTGATCTACAGTGTCAATGCAACTCCTACCAAAACCACAGGTGGCTTTTTTTGCAGAAAATGATGTGTTAATCCTAAAATGTATGTGGTACTATGAGGGACCCAAAATTGCTGAATCAATCTTGAAAAAAAGACCAAAGTTGGAGAATTCACACTTCCTAATTTCAAATTTTACTATAAATCTGCAATAATCAAGACAACATAGTACTACTTTAGGAATGGATACACAGATCAATTGAGCAGAATTGAAAGCTCAAAAATAAACTCTTACATTTATGTTCAATTGATTTTCAAAATGGGTGTCAAGACAATATGTGGAAAGAATAGTCTTTCCAACAAACCATCCAATGCAAAAAGATAAAGTCAGACATCCCATACCATAAACAAAAATTAATTCAAAGTGTATCATAGGCCGGGTGCAGTAGCTCATGCCTGTAATCTCAGCACTTTGGGAGGCCAAGGCGGGTGGATTACTTGAGGTCAAGAGTTTGAGACCAGCCTTGCCAACATGGTGAAACCCCGTCTCTACTAAAAATACAAAAATTAGCCGAGCATGGTGGCAGGCGCCTATAATCCCAGCTACTTGGGAGGCTGAGGCAGGAGAATCACTTGAACCTGGGAGAAAGAGGTTGCAGTGAGCCGAGATTATGCCACTGCACTCCAGCCTGGGCGACAGAGTGAGACTCTGTCTCAAAAAAAAAAAAAAACATAGACCTAAATTAACTAATAAAACCATAACATTCTTAAATGAAAGCATAAGAATAAATATTTATGACTTTGAGTGAGGCAATAATTTCTTAGTTATGAGATGAAAGGCACAATTAACAAAATAATTATGTTGGACTACATCAATATAAAAACATTTTGCTGTAAATGATACCTTCAAGAAAGTGAAGAGCAAACCACAGAAAGGCAGAAAGAACACTTAATTCAACAATGAAAAAAAGACAAAAGAAAAAAGAAAAAAACTAAAAACAAAAGAGAAAAAAGGAAAAAAGAAATAAAAGAAATTTAAAAAACGATTAAAAACAAAAAAACAATTCAACAATGAAAAGACAAACTAATTTCTATATGGGCAAAGGATTTGAAAAGACATTTCTCCAAATAAGTTATACAAATGACCAATAAGCACATGAAAAAATGTTCAAAATCATTAGCCATTAGGGAAATGGAAATGAAAACCACAATAAGATACCACTTCACACTCACTAGCATGGCTATAATAAAAAAGACAGACAATAACAAGTGTTGTCAAGGATCTGGAGAAATTGAAGCCCTCATACACTGCTGGTGAGAATATAAAATGGTGCAGCTGCTTTAAAAAATAGTTTGGCAGTTCCTTAAAATGTTAAACATAGAGTTACTATATGATCTAGATATTCCACTCCAAGGTATATAGGAGAGGTATTTTGTTTCCAAGAGAAAAAATATATGTCTAAATCCTTAACCAGGGGAGAATACATATATATTATTGTTGTTTTATATATATAGATATATGCACACACACACACAGACAAAAAAAGCTTATACTAAATGTTCATAGCAGTATTATTCACAATAGTCAAAAAGTGGAAACAACTCAAACATCCATAAACTGATGAATTGGTAAATACCATATGGAACGTCCATAGATGAAATATTATTTGGCAATAAAAAGGAATAATGTACTGAAGCATGTTATAACATGAATGAAGCTTGAAAACTTCATGGCAAGTGAAAGAAGCCAGTTACAAAAGATCACGTATTATATGAGCTCATTTATATAAAATGTCTGGAATAGGCAAATCAATAGAGAAATAAAATAAATTAGTGGTTGCCTGGGGCTACAGGATGGGGAAGGAGAATGAGAAGTGATTGCTAATGGGTACACAAATTTTCTTTCTTTCTTTCTTTCTTTCTTTCTTTCTTTCTTTCTTTCTTTTTTCTTTCTTTCTTTCTTTCTTTCTTTCTTTCTTTCTTTCTTTCTTTCTTTCTTTCTCTCTCTGTCTCTCTCTTTCTTTCATTTTTATTTTATTTTTTTTGTCTTACTCTGTCACCAGGCTGGAGTACAGTGGCACGATCATAACTCCCTGTAACCACAAACTCCTGGGCTCAAGTGATCCTCCCACTTCAGCCTCTCGAATAGCTAGGACTACATGTGGATAATTTATTTTTCATTTTTGTAGAAATGGGGTTTCACTATGTTGCCCAGGCTGGTCTTGAACTCCTGGCCTCAAGTGATCCTCCTGCCTCAGCCTCCCAGAGCACTGGGATTATATGCTCACTCCATCCCAACCAGCCCAGGTTTTCTTTTAGGGAGGACAAAAAATTATAAAATTAGATTGTGGATATGGTTGCAAAGCCCTGTGCAAATACTAGAAATCCTTAGGGAGAAAAAAATTGGATTTTACACTTTAAATTGATAAATTATATAGTGTGTGAATCACTTCTCAATAAATCTGTTTTAAAAAGTAATCTCCTGGCTCAATCAGCTATTGGTGGTGATGGGGACGATGGGGAGGTGGTAAGAGGAAGCGGGGTGACAAGTCCAAACCAAACAAACCCAACCCAGAAATGGGGGAGTCATTATAAGTTTGGAAGCAACCCCAAGAAGTATCTTCTACATTGGGAACTTTCATTTTAAAGAAATAAATGCAATATAAATCTTGAAACCTTAGGAGCTAGGCATGACCTTATGCAAGTGCACACCCACAGAATATGGTATTCATCTGTATTTGCTTTAAACCATGGCATGGCTTAGAAATAATTGAATTTTCCACATTCTGTAACTAAATGCAATTTCTAATTATTACTTGACTGCCCATATAAATCCTAAGTAAATCTGTGGAGTTTCTTTTCCCAGTACAATACAAATAAATGTAAATAACTGTCATGTCTGATTTACCTAGTATTTTGTTAACCAGCTAAAAGTAAATATTGAAAATAGCTGTTTGCTATGCAAGTTTGAACAGGTGTTTTCCTAAGGAAGGTTATACATCTTTAAATTTAGGAATGATTGAATCAAAGCAAATTACTACCCTGTCTAACCATGCTAATTTTCTTACATTCAATAGTACTCAGTTTAAGTGTTTTGTTTCATGTAAATTTTTATTACAAATGGTTTCAGAATTATTTTGGATGTAAGTGGCAATAAAATGTAAACAACTAGATGAAAATAACATACATTGCCTTGATAAATAAATGAGTGAATCCAAGTTCACTCCAGACAAGAATGAGGCACTGGATGAAAATGGCATTCCTTAATATGAGACAGGAGTTTTCAAAGCAAGATCTGTTAGGTAGTTAAGAGGGCAATAAAAAAAAATAGTTAAACAAATGAGTCAGAAAAAAATGTAAATCTTTTAAATAACATTTTTTAATAGGCTGGTGGTGACATTATAAGAATGCATTTCAGGCTGGGCGTGGTGGCTCATACCTGTAATCCCAGCATTTTGGGAGGCTGAGGCGGGTGGATCACTTGAGGTCAGCAGTTTGAGACCAGCCTGGCCTATGCAGTGAAAACCCATCTCTACTAAAAATACAAAAATTAGCCCGGTGTGGTGGCAGGTGCCTGTAATCCCAGCTACTAGGGAGGCTGAGGCAGGAGAATCGCTTGAACCTGGGAGGCGGAGGTTGCAGTGAGCCAAGATCTCACCATTGCACTCCAGCCTGGGCAACAGAGCAAGACTCCATCTCAAAAAAAAAAAAAAAAAAAAGAATGCATTTATAGACTGGGCACTGTGGTTCATGCTTGTAATCCCAGGACTTTGGGAGGCCAAGGCAGGTGGATCACTTGAGATCAGGAGTTTGAGACCAGCCTGACCAACATGGTGAAACCCGGTCTCCACTTAAAAAAAAAAAAAAAAAAAGAACGCATTTCTAGGCTTGGTCAGAATTCAAGACATTGAGACGTGCATAAAATACTCTCTTCTCAGCTCAGTGCACCTTTTCCAAAGGTAAAGTTTTGCACAGCATCAAGACCAAGATGCCTCCAGGACTCTGGCGTCTTTTCTTCCATAATACAGTCTGAGGTACCTTGAGGCAAGGAATTCCACAGGGAAGTGAAAACTGGATTTACTTCCTTGTTTCTGGGTTTTCTCCTCACAATTGCCTAAGAGTGTTAAACTGTTGTAAATGTCTTCTAGCACTTATAAATAAAGCTGCTCTTTGGATTTCCTCCATCTGACAAATAAAGCTCCGGAATAGAGCTGTGGGCAAGGACACCACTATTGCTCTCCAGCTAACCCATGTCCATACCTTTGACATTAGACTCATACCTATATTTTTAGTTTTGAGCAATTTTCTCCACTTGGAGGCAAAGGGGAGATATAGCACAAGGAAAAAGGAAGTCAGATTCCAGGCCTGAGTAAGATTTGACACACCGCTGCTGGCTTCAGAATACAGAGGCCCACGTGCAAAGACCAGAATGATGTCTCTGGGAGAAAAGACAGGCCCTAGGCTTACAACAAGCAAGGAGATAGAGACCTCAGTACTGCAACAGCAGGGAACAGGATTCTACCAACCAATGAATGAGCTTGGAAATGGAGTCTTCCCAGAGCCTCCCAGTAAGAGCTCAGCCACATCTTGATTTCCAAGAAACCCAGAGCAGAGAAACCAGCTGAGCCAACCTAGGCTTCTGACTTACAAAGCTGAGGTAATAAATTTGTGTTATTTCATACCAAAAAGTTTATGATAATTTGTTACAGCAGTCCTACAAAGCTGATCCAAACAGATAACATGTATTGAGTACCAGATAATTAAAGAAAATACACCAAAATATTAACAGTAGTATCTTCAGATAGTTAAAAAATATATAATAGTTAAAAAATATATAATAGTTAAAAAACATTGTTAGTTTGTTAGACTTTTCTGTTTGTCTGAATTATTTTTACAATGAGCATATATTGCTTACATAAAATTTGTATTTCCATTTTTAAAATTAAAAGGTCAAAATGACAATGTATCAAGGAGAATGTAATTAGGGTGCCCACCATTTCCTACATCTCATTCCCAGGAGCTCCCACATTCAAACACTCTCATTACGTACACAGGCCTCTGACTCCAGGCTGCAGTACGTGGCTGTGAGTTCTTCCTTCCCTCTTGGTCTCCCAGGTTGCCAAGGGAGGCCCTGAACCTACCCTGAACCTCTCTGAGGATTAAAGCCCACCTCACTCCCTGCTAGGGAGGCCAAGCTCTAAGGGAAGGCCTCTTGTCTTTCCCCTTCAGGCTTCCATACATATTGAGACCAACTAAACCTCTCTGGCAGACACTGTTAATCGAATAACACAAGAGTTTTTCCCAGTCCCATTTTATCTTGCCTGCCTTCTATGGTAATGGCAAAAAGAGTGAGATTGTAGATTCCCTGCCCGCCTTGCAGGTAGGGATAAATATGTAACTCATGAGACTCGAGTGAGAGTCCACCGGGAGCTTCCTGGGAAAATGTTTCTCTTTCCTAATAAAAGTGACAGAAGGCCAGGTGCGGTGGCTCACGCCTGTAATCCCAACACTTTGGGAGGCTGAGGCGGGTGGATCACGAGGTCAGGAGTTCGAGACCAGCCTGGCCAATTATGGTGAAACCCCGTCTCTACCAAAATACAAAAAATTAGCTGGGCGTGGTGGCATGCACCTGTAGTCCCAGCTACTCGGGAGGCTGAGGCAGGGGAATCGCTTGAACCCACGAGGCAGAGGTTGCTGTGAGCCGAGATCGTACCACTGCACTCCAGCCTGGTAACAGAGCAAGACTCTATCTCAAAAAAAAAAAAAAAAAAAAAAAAGGGACAGAAATAGTGCTCAAAGCTCCTTCCCCCTTCTTTCTTCCTACTTTGAATGCAGGCATGATGTCTGAAGGCACAGTACCAATCTTGTGATCATGAACCATTAAGCATGAGGATAAAGGGCTAACAGGGTGAGGGGATAAAGCAGAAAGGTGAAGGCTGGTTCACCGACAGCATCTTTAGCAGCTCAATCAAATGTTAGCAACTCGTGTCTCAGTTTACCATTAGGTGTGAAAAATAAGCCCTTATTGTTCTAAAATTCAAGCAAATGCAGTTGCCTCCATCCATACCTCAACTGTCTGGCACAGAATTTCAGAGTACTGGTGCTGATTTCTGTGAGATGCAGAGATGAACGAGGGAAAACAGGGGAGGTCAGAGGAGAAAGAAGTATTTGAGAAAACTTGTTTACGTGTGTTTTCCACAGGTAGATGCCTTCACATCTCTATTTTGTCATGTCCCATAAAGCTCTATGCTGAAGCTGAAACATCATCACTTATGACACAGATTTCAGCCCAAAGCCTGCACTTCAAGGAGGACACAATAAGATTAACAAGTTAGATTCAATCATATGGGCTACAGAATCCCCCAAATGATTCTTCTTACACTTTGCTCCAAATAGCTTTTAATTAACAATTATTTTACTGTCTTAGTTCTCATTTAGGTAAAACATCAGCACAAAAGTGTCATTAGTTATTACTGTAAATTAATTATTCAACCAAAAGTGGTAAGTGTACAGTATTCTTCTTCTTCTTCCTTTTTTTTCTTTTTTTTTTTTTTTTTTTGAGATGGAGTCTTACTCTGTCACCCAGGCTGGAGTACAGCGGTTTGATATCGGCTCACAGCAACCTCTGCCTCCCGGGTTCGAGCGATTCTCATGCCTCAGCCTCCCGAGTAGCTGAGATTAGGATTACAGGCACCCACCACGCCGAGCTACCCTAGCTAATTTTTATATTTTTAGTAGAGACAGCATTTCACCATGTTGGCCAGGCTGGTCTCAAACTCCTGACCTCAAGTGATCCGCCCTGCTTGGCTTCCCAAAGTGCTGGGATTACAGGCATGAGCCACCACGCCTGGCCTTATTCTTATCTATGACCTTTCAGTTAATGAGAAGAATTAGAACTAGATCCTAATCTCTTTGGCCGAATATAAAGGCTGGTTGGATTGAGCTTCCTGAACACATTCCATAAATAATGTTATTCAGACTCTTCACATGCATCTTTAATATCAATACTTTCATCATCATTGAAGCCCCTGTCAGAGTCACTTAACATCATTTTCAAAGCATACTACTGTCACTTTCAAGTGTTTGAAATATAGCCCTTTTTCAGATCACCTAAGGTCAGGAGTTCGAGACCTGCCTGGCCAACATGGTGAAACCCCCATATCTACTAAAAATACAAAAATCAGCCGGGCGTAGTAGCAAGCACCTATAATCACAGCTACTAGGGAGGCTGAGGCAGGAGAATCATTTGAACCCAGGAGGCAGAGGTTGCAGTGAGCCAAGAATCCGTCATTGTACTCCAGCCTGGGCGACAAGAGTAAAACTCTGTCTCAAAAAAAAAAAAGAAAAAAGAAAAGAAATAAAATATAGCCCTTTTTGGATCTGAATATGAGTTTATCATTAAAAACTTAATCCTAAATCACAAGAATCTTTGCAGAATATTATGTCAGTTGGTTTTTGCTTTAATCTTTTTTTGTTTGTTTTGAGATGGAGTCCTGCTCTGTCACCTAGGCTGGAGTTCAGTGGCGCAATCTTGGCTCACTGCAACCTCCGCCTTCCAGGTTCAAGTGATTCTCATGCCTCAGCCTCCCCAGCAGCTGAGATTACAGGTGCCTGCCATCATGCCTTACTAATTTTTTTTGTATTTTTAGTAGAGATGGGGTTTACGCCATGTTGGCCAGGCTGGTCTCGAACTCCTGACCTCAGGTGATCCACCCGCCTCAGCATCCCAAAGTGCTAGGATTACAGGCGTGAGCTACCATGGCCGGCCTGCTTTAACCTTCTAAAAATAATCTTTAAAAGGCTTCTTTACAACACTGGGTCTCAAAGTGTGGTCCCAGACCCCAGCATCACCTGGGAACTTGTGAGAAATTCACATTCTTAGGCCTCACTGTAAAATTACTGAATCAGGAAATCTGGGGATGGGCCCAGAAAACTGGGTTTTAATAAGCTTTTCAGGTGATTCTGATACACACAGCAGTTTGAGAGCCACTACTTTACAGTAACATCTCACTGTTGCAATTATGAGGCCATGTCATTAACAATAATCTAGTTAAAATGTGTGTACCTTTTTTTTTTTTTTTTTTTTTGAGACAGGGTTTCGCTCTTGTCACCCAGGCTGGAGTGCAATGGTGCAATCTCGGCTCACTGCAACCTCTGCCTCCTGGGTTCAAGCGATTTTCTTGCCTCAGCCTCCAGAGCATCTGGGATTACTAGCATGTGCCACCATGCCCAGCTAATTTTTGTACTATTAGTAGAGATGGGGATTTACCATGTTGGCCAGGCTGTTCTCTAACTCCTGACCTCAGGTGATCACTCGCCTCGGCCTCCCAAAGTGCTGGGATTACAGGTGTGAGCCACTGTGCCTGGCCACTGTACCTCCTTTTTTAAACTGATTTTACTTTCATAGAAACTTCTAGAAATGCCTTGTGTTAGCTAAAACAGTAACTCCTGTCACATCTTGTCTCTATACCTTGCTTTATTTTCTTTATAATGTGTTAAATATCAGACATCATCTATCTGTTTAGTATCTGTCTTCCCCTACTAGAATGCATGCTTCATGAGGCAAGCACTTGGTTTTTGTTCCTGGTTGTCTTCGCAACAACTAGAACTGTACCTGGTCCTATTGGAAATGAAGTGATTATTGAGGTAATTTCAGGCTAACACATATTCCTGAACTAGAGAATATATATTCTCCAGATACAACTGGGTATCCTGTAATTCAATTCAATTCTGACACTACCTAGAGTTGGTGTCAGATTCCACACATTTAAGGGCTTAGTCCACAAAATTTCCTTCACTTCAGATGCCAGTCAGGTGCCCAGCATGCCCACATTTCTGACTTGGCTGCAAAGTCTAGGGTTCCCATAACACCCCATTAGATTTAATAATTTGCTAGGATGGCTCACAGAACTCAGGAACTCATTTTTTTACTATTATTTGTTTATTATAAAGGACACAACTCATAAATAGCCAAATAGGAGAAATGCACTGGGCAAAGTATGGTGAGGGGGGCACAGCTTCCATGTCCTCTCTGGGCACACCACCCTCCCAGCACCTAGACAGCTTTACCAACTTGGAAGCTCTCCGAACCTTATCACTTAGGGGATTTTATGGAGGTTTCATATTGATTAAATAAATCATTGGCCATTGGGATAACTCAATCTCTAGCCCCTCTCCTCTGCCCAGAGGTGGGAGCAAGAAGCAGGGGCCGAAAGGCTGAAAGTTCCAACCCTCTAATCGTGACTTTTTTTGTTTTTTAGATGGAGTCTTGCTCTGTCACCCAGGCGGCTGGTGTGCAGTGGCATGATCTCAGCTCACTGCAACCTCTGCCTCCCAGGTTCAAGTGATTCTCCTAACTCAGCCTCCAAAGTAGCCTCAGTGATTCTCCTGCCTCAGCCTCCCCAGTAGCTTGGACTACAGAACTCACCACCATGCCCAGCTAATTTTTGTCTTGCTAATTTTTGTCTTTTTAGTAGAGACAGTGTTTCGCCATGTTGGCCAGGCTGGGCTCAAACTCCTAGGTGATCTGCCCACCTTGGCCTCCCAAAGTGCTGGGATTACAGGCAGGAGCCACCACACCCAGCCATTGCTTGGACTTCCTAAAGACTAGCCCCCGTCTTGAAGCTCTCTAGGGGCTCTCAGACACCAGCCATCTCATTAGCACATACAAGACACTCTTAGCTGTGTAGTGGCTCAGGCCCATAACCCCAGCCACTTGGGAGGCTGAGGCAGAAAGGAAGGATCGCTTGAGGCTGGGAGTTCAAAACCAGCCTGGGAAACATAGCGAAACGGCACTCATCACTGGTTAGAGTCCAAGGATTTTAGAAGCCAGAAGCCAGGAACCAGAGACAAAGACCAAATGTGTATTTCTTATTATGCCACACACAGAATTCTCTATCCTTACTCTTCTTCATAGCACGTATATATTTATTTGTTTGGTAGTTATGTCTTCCCAGGAGGAAGTAAGATCCATGAGGGCAAGATTTTTGTGATTTGTTCTTTTGCTGTTTACTTAGTATCTGTAGTACTAAGATTCTCAGTAATAATAAATATCTGTTAAATAAACAAATGAATCCAATTTGTAAACTCTACTACTAACTAATTTAGTCATTTGCACCATTAGGCCACAAGATGATGCCCCCACCTCCACCCTCCCACCGCAACCCCTGCCTCAGAAGTGAAAGATACTTAAGCAGTTCAAGTTACCAATGGCTAACATGACAATTATAGGGATATAATCTTAAAGGCAGGAAGAAATGTAATTTTAAAAACTCTAGTCATAAGACATACAGAAAAAAAAAACCTATATATTTAAAACTTTTTGGTTATTTGTAAGTAAAGCATTATAAGAATACTCATTAAGGAGAGAGGAAAAGACGTGACAAGCTGATTGTTTTGGGGGACAGGTTAAGAGGTTTGGGGGGAAGTGATTTTTTGTTTTTTCTTATCCTGAACTGTGGTAACTTTATGTTTGAGCTGATGAAAAAAAATTCTGGGCCAGCCACTGTACTTTTTAAGAGTCCATTTGTTAGACAAAATATGAGGAAATATGGTCTAGTTTATCACCTTTTTTTTGGTTTCTAAATGGCTATTTATATACAGATAGCAGTACATACATGACAAACTGGAAGAGCAGGTTCTGCCACACTGCCAAGTCACCTGTTACCTGATATCTCCTCTCAGAGGGCAGAACCAGCAATGCGGTGTGGTGTAACACAGTTGGAAACGTGCCCAAGCTGGGCCCCCAAGTGCAAGAAGTAGCCCTCATGTTAAGAACTGTGACGGTCAGGACAAATCACTACTTGACATATGCCACTCACATAATTTCAGAAATGAGTAGAAAAAAGAATCCCAGACAAAAGGGAATAGAAGTCAAGTCAAAGTGAAGGCACACTGACTTTTTATAGTTAAGTTTTTCTTACAAGTTATATAAATCGAGCCAAGAAATGTACAATATGACTGTGCACCCCAGTTTTATCTGTGTAGTTCAAATAGGTAGTTTTACTTTGATCAAGATTTCCACACTTGATTTCTGGCAAAAAAAAAAAAAAAAGGGAACACTCTTTTTCATGTGGTATATGCTATTTTCTTAAAACAATATATATTTCTCATTAACACTGTTTGCTTTTTAGGTGGTTATTCTATTTGCACAAATAGAACTGTATGGATAATGAATATAAACTGTTACCATAAATCTTCTAAATTATGTGAATGATAATTACAAACAAATGTGCTTAGCACCTATTTTGTTGATAGCCCATTGCCTCTGAGAATCTGCCTTTTCCTAAGACAACTGTTCAGGTTACCTCTCCCGATTTTGTATTCTGGCCACCAAAATAAAAATTTTCAATAGTAACAAAATTAGGTGTCCTTTCAGGACTGAGGGAAGTGGAGTGATGTATAAAAACATTCACCCAGAAACCAGGCTTCTGGGCCTAGAGTCCTTAAGTGACTAGTTAAAGTGATTGAAAGGTTCCAGTGTTTCCCATTGCAGGAAATTACTTAACCTCTTAGAGCCTTCTTTTCCTTCTTATAATATTAGAGCATTATATAATTATAAAAGTAACTATGGTTTCTAAATCCTTCCCTGCTCTAAAAATACATAATTCAAAGCTGCTAAAAATAAATACTTTTAAAATTGGCTGTGACATATGTGACATATATATATATACACACAGAGTTTCACTGTGACAAGGGGAGGGACCATACAATGTTTTGTAGCAGAAATTTACAATGCATCGGTATCAAGATGCTTTTGTTCCTGAAAAAATGTTTCAGGGTGGCATTCAACCTGAAGGGAAAGTTCTGGGAAGCCTCCAGGCACTTCAGTGGAAATACAGGGCAGTGTTTTGGGGGACCGCATCACAGCTCAACTGGGGACCCAGCGGAACTTGTAACCCCCGTTGGCTGTTCTGATGGTGAAGGCATTGCCCTGGGGGAAGGCGAGTGTTCGGATGGTGCTGTGGCTGCGGATGGGGGTGCTGAAGGAGCCGCCCTCCTCCAGCTCACTGTGGCTCAGGTTCAAGGCGCTCTGGCTGCAGTCGGTGCGCAGCCCCCGGAAGGCGCCGTGCAGGTTCCCGGGCCTGGTGTCAGTGTTCGCGGGCTCTGGCTGCAGTCGGGGCCGCTTGGGATCGCGGCTCTGCAGGGCTTCATCGCAGCGCTCGGAAATCTCCCGCAGGATGGCGTCCACTTCCGCGCAATCCTGCCCCGCAGCGCTGACCAACTCCTCCAGGCTCCTTTTGGCCTTCGCCTTGAGCAGGAAGGGCTCGGCCGCCGCCCCACAATCCCGGGACTGTGTGATCATCAGCTTCTACGAAAGACAGGGAAGAGCGCCGCCCTGGGGCCTGCAGAACCCTCCGGGTTCGGGGCGTGCAAAAGGTGACCTGGGCGCGCTACGCACCACGCACCCAGCGGTCCTCTCCTCTCCGGGGCCCCCACGGGTCCCGATGCTGGGTGCAGGGTTGGGGGCGGGGATGCACTGACCGCGCCCCACTTACATCCAGCACCGAGGCCAGGTGCCGGGTTCGGCTGGCGAGTTCCTTCAGCTGCACGTTCCGCTCCTTGAGCGAGGCGATCTCCTCCTGTTTCTGGGTCAATGTCACGTGCAGCTGCAGGAGGAGACCCAAACATTCAGGGGTAGGCACTGTGCTGGGTCTCGTCTGCATATCTGGCATGAATCAAACCCAGATCCTGACGTCTCATCAGGAAATGGGGACGCACAGGCATTTACGCTAGTGAGAATAATAATCAATTTACTTTTTTTTTTTTTTTTTAAACAAAGCACTTGGACAAAATTTATCTCCATTAATCCTCAGTGTAGCGTGCTGATAAAGAGTACTGACTTGGGCAACAGGCAGATCTAGGTTCTGTCCCTGAAGTTCAACAATTCTATGTCTCGATTTTCTTGTAAAACGGGGCTAGTAAGAGTATCTAGCTCAATGATTGTGAACATTAAGTGGGAAGAGAAAGGATAAATTGGTAAGTCCAGGGCCAGACACATAGAAAGCCTTCAATAAATATTGGCGTCCCTTCTAAAAATCTGGCAGGCACTATGCAATATATGCATGTAACACAACTGCACTTGTACCTCTAAATCCCCCCAAATAAAACTATTTTTAAAAATAAATAAAATGGGCAGGTGCAGTGGCTCACGCCCATAATCTCAGCACTTTGGGAGGTTGAGGCAGACGGATCACCTGAGGTCAGGAGTTCCAGACCAGCCTGGTCAACATGGTGAAACCCCATCTCTACCAAAAAATATAAAAATTGGCCAGGTGTGGTGGCACGCGCCTGTAATACCAGCTACTTGGGAGGCTGAGGCACGAGAATGGCTTGAGCCTGGGAGGCGGAGGTTGTAGTGAGCCGAGATCATGCCACTGCACTCCAGCCTGGGCGACAGAGCGAGCGAGACTCCGTCTCAAAAAAAAAATGAATAAATAAATAAATAATAACTAATAAAATAAAATAAAAATCAGGTGGGGTAGAATTATTACCACTTAATGAATTTGGAAACAGGTGGAGCCACCGGAGCAATGGCAGCTACGTGAACCACCAGTCAGTCCACTGGTTCCGACTCACAGGACCTCATCCTCGCCCTTGCAAACCCCTCTTCCACCCTCTATATCCTGTCGCTGTCCCAGGATTCTTGGTCGCCAGGCCAGTGTCCCTACTTGATTGTTCTCAACAAGCGCGTCTCCCAACGCTCTCTGGTTCTGGTCCGCCACCTCCTTCCAGTACTGCTCAGGCGGGGGCACGTCTGGAGGGCGCAGCGGTGGTGACTGCAGGGCCCGTGGGTCCAGTGGCGGGGAGAGGCAGGGCCCGAATGGTGATATGTCGCAAGGAGAGAAAGGGAAGTCTCCGCTGGCCAGGGTGGGCGACATCATAGAGGATGAGTCTGGAGAAGAGCAGGAGCTGGATTTGCAGCCTCAAACTCATGCCCAGCTAGTTACAGGAGCAAAATGCCACTCTGGGTGTAGGGTGTATGTAGAGATTTTTCTTTATTAAATTAAGCACCCCTTACTCCTAAACGCCTGATTACGAGGCCCTTCCTGATAGCCTGTACATACACAGCAGGTATCCAACATACGCCTGTTAAGTTTACCTGAATTCAATCAAGAAAACTTCCTTGGGCCTGCACGTCACACAGGCCTTCGATCCCCTGCACACTCGTCACTCAACCTCCCCTGCCACACTACAGCATAGGGCTCCCTCTCCCGGAACTCACACCGATCCCAGATAAAGCGCTATGTAGATCCAGCGGTTCGACTTCTCCACGGGGGAGAGAAATGTCCTAAATATGGAAAAGCCTGACTCTTTGATGAGTTGCTGGAGAGTCGTTGACAGTTGGCTGGGTTTACCACCTTCACGACCACGAAATCTGAACTAGTCTGATTTGGGAGTGGGGGACACCCCCGCTGTTATTTAACTGCCAGGAGACTGCGCTTGCCTGCAATGAAATCATCCACCGTGTCTCTGAAATCCTGCAGATCGAAGTCAGCTTCCGTTTGGAGGGAACGGTTCTGAAATAAACCAGAGGTGTACGCTGGTTAACGAGTCTGGCGTTAGAAAGCCTTCAATAAATATTGGCATCCCTATTAAAAATCTGGCAGGCACTATGCAATATATGCACGTAACACAACTGCACTTGTACCCCTAAGTCCCCCCAAATAAAACAATTTTTGTGGCGGGTCTGGAACGCTTTCTAGACCAACAGACCTCCTCCCGGGCTCGGCGGCGGTCTGCTCGCACTCACGTCGCCAGCCCAGTCTCGTACCCGAAAATTCAAGCCCCATCCGAGACAGGGAACCCAGCAGGCTTGCACTGCCACGGTGGGGAGCGGGACGCACGGAGCACGACACTGACTGGGGGAAGGGGCAGCAGTTCGCGGCTCCTGCAGAGCAGCTGCGTGGCGGCAATGGGTCCTTCCACGGGCGGTGCGGCGGCCCAGCGCCGGCTCCGGGCAGCCGAGTAGCCCGCCACCCATCAACCAGCTAAGCAGCCGCCTCCGTAAGGCTCGGCGGTTCCCCGTGCGCCTGCGAAATTTCAGCTCCCACTCACCAGCGACCGGCCACCGAGCCGCTGCTGTAGGAGCTGAGAGCACGTCTTGAACACCGGATCTTTCCACCCAAGACCCGACAGCGTGCAGGGGCCTCGAGCAGTAATTTGAGGCCGCGTTTCCCGCCAAGGTTTGGCCCCAGCTAACCGCCCCGCCCCTGCAACCGAGCGGGAAGAAAGCTGTGATTCGAGGGGCCAGGAGAATATGAGAAATGCTTCTGTTCTGCGCACAGCCAGTGTGGCCTCCATTGCTCTTTCAGTTTCCCCAGATGTTGGGAGTAGACTTTTCTCGTACAGCCGGTGCACCTCCAACATTTTGAACTGTACTCTCCCGGCCTCCTGTAGAGTGTCTGGGTGTGTGAGGGGAAAGGAGACCCTAAGGGGCTGGAGGCGCGTGGGCCTTCTTGTTCCCTTAATTCACGGACATTTAGAGTTGATAAAAACGCTTTTACACAGTCTCTCAGTTCATCCTCACACCAGTGTGGGAAGCAGGCGGGGCCTGGGAACTGATTCCTCTTTGAGGAAGAATCTGAAGCTTAGAGAGTTACCAGTCACCCAGCTCTGAAGTAGTGGAATAGGGCCTCCTGCCTCCATACTTCATTTACTCTAGCTTTTCTCTCTTTTTAGGAAAGCTGGCTTCCACCGAAGACAGCACTGGGAAGGGGACAGGAGTCTCAAGGGCCATGGTAAGAGACGATGCATCCAATGGCCCACCAGAAAGACCTTATTATACTGAATGCACTGTTGATTCATTCCTTTGTGCTCATCATACTGTTATCCCCAAAGCCCTTCTTTACTATTCAGATATTTCTGGGAAGAGGAACTTACTCTGCCCCTAACTTCAAAGAATGCACGAGTATCAGTTTTCCCTTGGGAGAAAAGAGTCAAGCAGGGAGGCCTCTGGCACCTCTGCCACTAGTTGGATGCTGAGACTATAACAGAAAGGAGATGAGAAAGGAAGGGCTGAGGGCCCCAGACATGTCCTGGAGCATGAGTTCTGCCCTGGTTGAAGGGGCTCATTTCTCATGAGGAGACTGGAGGCCAACTCAGGAACTGGGGTCCTGGAAATGCTACCTCTTATGCCAATCCAGGTTTTGGCCCATTCTGAACCTCAAACATTTCTAGAGTACTTCCTGTCTCTGTCCACCTTCCCCAGCAGGAAAGGAATGGGGAAATGTGATCTGAGTGTCCCAGAGGTCTCCCTGAGTGTTTCTCCCCTAGGGGCCTCTTTCCTCTGAATCAGCTCTGTCTTTCCCAGGAAAAATCCTGGATATTTTGGTCCATCTGATGTGAGCTCTGTCCTTGAAACTTCGAGGCTGGGCATAGTGGCTCACGCGTGTAATCTCAGCACTTTGGGAGGCTGATGCAGGCAGATCACTTGAGCATAGGAGTTCAAGACCAGCTTGGGTGACATGGCAAATCCCCATCTGTACAAAAAGTACAAACAAACCAAAAACTAGCTGGCTGTGGTGGTGTGCACCTGTAGTCCTGGCTACTTGGGAGGCTGACGTGGGAGGATCGCCTGAGCCTGGGAGGTCCAGGTTGCAGTGAGCCATGATCATGTCACTGCACTCCAGTCTGGGTGACAGAGTGAGACCTTGTCTCAAAAAAAGAAAAAGAAAATAAACAAAATGAAACTTTGAACTCTACCTCCCCAATTAGATAAATCTGGCATTTCTCCAACTACAAATGCAAGAAAAAAATTCTAACAAAGAGCATGATGCCAAATGTAAAATCTGTATACTTAGACAAACATCCAACGAGAGCTGCTTGGGTTTTGTTACTTGCACAATAAACATGCTGGGGTAAGGGAGTGACCTAGGCCTCTGGGTCAGTTGGAAGATGCTGAGGCATTATCTTTCCTTATCTGATCATCCAGATCTAAAAAGAACAATTAAATGCCCTCTGCAGTGCAGTGCCCACTCCCAACTCTTGCCTTAACAATCTCTGCTCTCAGCAGCCACCTAAACTGAGGGTCTCTAGGTTCTAGCCCAAGGTTCTAGGAGGCGCTTGGAGGAGGGCTGAGTTTTGCTCCACCAGCACTCCCAGTTCTGGGAGGTGGTCAAGTCTTTGAAGAGTTCCATACCGGGCCTGTCTGCAAACCCCAGACCTATTGCCAGGAAGCTGGAACTGGCACTTTTCCTGGGGGTTGCATGTGTTTAAGACCGCCTGTCCTTCTGGGCACTTCATGTCCTACCCATGAGCCAGGCTTCTGGCCTCCCAGACACCAGTGCTGGGAGACTCCCTTCTCTGCCTGGGAAGCGTCAGCACCCGCAAGTGGTGGAAGTGGGATGGGAGCGAGAAGACAGGTTTTGGGGAAAAGAAAAAGTCAAGTGCCTTTTTGCCCCATCATGGCAAGTGACTAGAGCTTTTCGAAGGGCTGAACAGGACTTTGAAAAAGTGCCCAATTGCTGAAGGACTGTCTCTGCAGAGAAGAACATTTTCTGCAAGATTACTTCCAGAGTCCTTTGTCCTTCCTGCTTCTTCCAACTGCAAATTCTCTTGCTCTTTTCCAGTCTTGATAGAGAAGTTATCCATCAACCTCCACTCTTCTTATATACCCACGGAATGAAAATGGCCAGGAAGGGGGTGTTGGGAGAACTGATAGGACATGCAACAGGTTCCCAGTGAGCAACTTTGCTCCCACCCACCCGCCTGGTCTCTCAGTGCGCAATCTTGTCACAGCTCCAAAGAGTAGATAGGGAGGGGAATAGGAGGGGAGGCCTCCAGGTGAGCCCGACTGTACCAAGTTGGTCAAATCAGCTCCGGTGGATATGTGGCCTTCATAACATACTAGGATGTTAGTAGAAGTTCTGATCTGGGAGGCTCAGGTGCCTGCACGATGCTTCCCCTCACCAGCTGAGTGTGCCTGCGCTCCCGACCCGAGAGGAGCTTTTGGGGAATTAAAACCACCAACCCGGAGGAGGGTTTGGGCTGCGTGAAACCACGAGGCTCCACGAGAAGGGGAGGTACCTGCGAGGCGGCCAGGTCACCACCAGGCGGCGCGTCGGACCCGAGTAGCGAAGAGCAGTCAGCGAGGTCCTGCAGGTCTATGGTGGTGAGGGCTGCGCGGGGAAACCGGGAGACACGCGCCGGGCGGGCCCTGAGCCTCTCCGCCAGGCTCGCCGCTAGGACGTCAGAGCTCGGGGGAGAGAAGCTCCTCCGAGCCGTGCGCGCCGCACCCTCCCGGCGCGGGGAACCCGAGGGGTAGCGTGGGTGCCACGGGGCTCACCTGGCAGCGCTGTGGGCTCGTCGTCCGGGGGATCCTCGTACACCGACACCGGGCTCCCGCCTGTGCATCCGGGGAAGAACTTCCGCGGAGGAGCGAACTGGCCGGGCACACAAACGTTGAACGCGGGTCAGCCCTCGGGGCATGGAGCGCGCAGACCCCGCCCGGCCCGAATCAACTGCCCCACCTTCCTCTCCGGCTTCCCCGGCTTGCAGAGCAGCGCCCGGCCCGGCAGTGCCAGCACTCTGTTGGGGCAGATGCTGTCGAAGGCCCGGCGGCCGGCCGCGCCCCCCCCGCACGCCTGCATAGTGCCTCCTGCCTCCCGGTGCCGACTGCTCGGAGGCGGCGGCCCGGGCTGGGGCAGCGATCCACACCCTGCACTCCCTTCTGTGCCTGCAGGCTCCGAAGCCAGCCAGAGGTTGGGGCAGGCGCGTGGCCGAGAAGGAGTCGAGGGGCTGCCGAGGAGGTGCTGAGAGACGGCGGGGGAGGGGGAGGACGGCCGCGCGGGAGGGGCGGCTCGCGCCTGAGCGCCAGAGGTGGCGCCTTCAGCCCGGGACAATCTGCGCGCGGGCGGAGGCGTTAAACCCAACCTGGCAACCGGGCTTCCCCCCGGGAGCCGCCAGCGCGGGGCCCCGGCCCGCCAGCGCCGTTTCGGCGAGCGTTGGCGCCGCCGCCTCCCGGCCGCGCCAGGCGAAGAGAGGGAGAAGGAGGGGCGAGCGAGCGCCGGTCTCCCTCTCCCTGAGTACGGTCTTCCCGCTTACGGACAGGGGGAATGGCAAAGTTAACGATTCTTATTTCCTTTTCTTCCAACTCCAGCCACAAGGCGCACGAAATAAACGTGGAGTGACACCCGCCAGCGCTAGACTCCGGCCTTTGCGCTCCTGCAGGATTTAGTAAGGATGTAGAATACCGGCAGGGATGCCCTGGAACAGCCCCCTTATTACAGAAGCCCCTTCCCTCAAACCTGAACCTTATCCTGGGTCCTGACTTACGGATTTCCACGTGGTCTCTTTTAGCCTGAGGCCAAGAGCCCGCCCCGCTCCCCAAGCCCCGCACTCTTCTCGGCAGTGGCGCGTGAGCACAGCCTTTAAAAGACCGTCCGTTAAGAAAAAGTGACACTACGAACCCTCTTCCACTTTCTGAAAACGCCACAGTGGAGAGTACCGAATCCCCGAAAACCCTGTTCCTGTCTCTCCTAGTGGCCTCAGCGGCCCATCGCCACGTTTGGCTGGTCTCTTCGCAGTCGTAGTTGCCATTCCCAACCCAACACCTCTCCAAGGAATGGGCATTTTCCTCAGTCCGAGGCATCTCCTAGGGAGGGGCATCCTTAGGCGAGGGACCTTTCTCAGTACCACTCATATTCATCCAATTCGAACAGTCATCTGAAATTGGAATCTTTGTGTACCCCCCGCCCCCCATACTGGGCACCTTGTTTTCCCCTTATACCTAGTAGTAGTAGTGAAAGAGCCTCTAGTAAGAAACAGGATACCCTAACAGCGGTGGAAGGTAATCCAATGATAGAGTTGGAATACACTGAGAGACCCTCTGACCCACGAGTAGATGCAAAAACTGAATTGACGTGAGGTCAGCCAGCTACAGTTGGTGTGGTATGGCTCATGGTGAGGAGCTCTGGCTTTAGGGTCAGAGTGCCTGAGGACCAGGTCCATGAGCCCTAGGTCTTTAGGAAAAAAAATTACACTGGCTTCAATAGAGTTGCTGTGAAGATGAGTGAGATTATTTATGTAAAGTGACTGGTGCTTAGTATGGGTAAATTAGTGATTTTTTTAAAAAGCCTTTTCAGCTGTATTTCCAGCTTCCCACAACTTGTTCCTAGCCCTGTCTCCTGTTTCCTCTGGTTTCTGAGTAGCACAACCACCAGCCAGTCCATCTCCATCCCCATCCTCACCCACTTTCCAGCCTTTAAAATGAGTAGGGAAGCTCTTAGCTGAATTTTGGAGAGATCTCTACACATGCAGATCATCACAGAATTTCCAGGATAGGCCCATTTTCCAAATATTCGTCAATGAGTTCTAAGTTGGAGTAGACAAAAATACGGGCATTGCACATTATCTGTTGTAACAGGAACTGGAATAGCATGATTATATGACTCCTAGTCTGGATGATTCTGGAACCAGTAACTCATAGCAGTCTTGGCTGATTAATGGAGCAGATACTGGTGAAGACAACTCCCCGCAAAGTCACTCTTTTGCCTGGGGGCCAGACCCCAACCCCTTACAACCAAGCAGAGGGCCCTAATAATTTGTTATTTGAAATAGATGATATGATCTTCCTCCTCCCTTTTCACCATCACAGAGCAGCTTTTACACAAATAGCTTGGGGATCACCACTTCCTTCTTCCACAGCCAAGGAGGAGAAAGTTCCTAGAGAGTGTAGCATAGCACTATGTCAGAAGAGGCATTCAAGGGGCCCAGAGTAAGGCACTCCTGGCTCTGAGAACACCTGGAAGACACACTTTGAGAGAAGTGCAAAGAAGTTTCTCTAAATTTGTTTTGAGTTTGCTTTTTATTTGTATTTGTCATACATTTTGATATATTCTAGGTGCAGGGGAACATGGCAGATTTCCCCCCCAAAAATTATCACTTTTTTCAACCATACAGAAAATTTGAAAAAACAGTACGATGAACAACAATATGTTCAACCCCACGCAAATTGTTATTTTCCCATATTTGCTCTCTGTTTCTTTGCTCCAAGTTTTTCTGCATAGCCCCTCTCCTCCCATCACTGTGCAGGTTGCCACTAGCCTTTATTTCTTGAGGGCTTTCTATGTGCTGGGGGACCTGTGCTGGGGGATCAGTATGGACCATCTCATTAGAGCTATACTTCCACCCTACTAAACAGGCCCTATTGATATTCCCATTTTTATTTATTTTGAGACAGAGTCTTGCTCTGTCGCCCAGGCTGGAGTGAAGTGGCGCAATTTTGGCTCACTGCAAGCTCCGCCTCCAGGGTTAACGCCATTCTCCTGCCTCAGCCTCCCGAGTAGCTGGGACTACAGGCGCCTGCCACTATGCCCAGCTAGTTTTTTGTATTTTTAGTAGGGATAGGGTTTCACCGTGTTAGCCAGGATGGTCTTGATCTCTCGACCTCGTGATCCACCCGCCTTGGCCTCCCAAAGTGTTGGGATTACAGGCGTGAGCCACCGCACCCGGCCGATATTCCCATTTTATAGATGAGACGTAGGCATAGATATGTGACTTGCTTAAGGTCACCTGGCAAATTGGATACAGAGCCCACTTACTGAATCACTATACTACCTTATAACACGTAAACTTAATCTCATTTAAGCTTTTCAATCTCATTTAGGCTTACAACAACCTTCGTATCAATTGTAGAGCTCAGAGAGGATATGAAATTTGCTAGAGGTGACAGAGCTGAGAGATTCAGTGCCTGCATCAGATTCATGACAGTGAGACTGAAGACAATATGACAGGTGGAGTCAAAACTCCAGCAAGCCTCTGTCTCATTTCTCAATTTGGTTTTCTCATCTGTAAAACGATTCCCGTAACATGACTGAGGTACAGACTGCGCTGGCTCTCCAGATGTGTTCTCTCTAGTCCCTACTGAATGGGGAGCACTGAGTAAATAACTGCCACCTATCTCAGGAAGAGGGTGTTTTGAGAATTACCAGAAACCTATAAGTGGGGGACATTTAGCAGTGTGGCTAAGAGTGGGACTCTAGCCTCAGATCCTGGCCACTCCACTGTTTAATGGTTCTGCGCTCCAGTAGTCCTCCTCTGAAAAATGGGATAATAGACTCTGCTCCATAGAATTGCTGGAAGAATGAAATAACAAATGCTGAACACAGCACCTAGTACATAGTTAATGCTCAGTGTCGCCATTATGACTATTATGCCAGTTACTTTGGGCTCACGTGTGGTAGCATGAACAGTTGGACCATGTGATTGCAGGGTAAATGGGCTCAACCTGCAATGGCCGTGACCACAGTCAAATCCTTGGTTTCCAACATGCTCCATTTGAACACGAGATTCCTCATGCGTGGATATGGCTTTCCCCCACCTCTGCTTGTGTGCCTGTGTGGTCCCCAAAGCTTCCCAGCCCCACGTCTGCCTCACCAGCAAGTGCAACCCTCTGGATAGCATGAGGTTCTATTCGAGGGTCACAGGACCCAAGCCATCAGGTGATCCTGACTCCACTAATCTCTGGAATTCAGTATCCAGGACCTCACCTGACCTGGTGTTTCCACAGAGATCCCAATTACAGAGTGGACCCAGAGGGAAGGGAAAATCCCACAAACGTTGCCAACCACCACCATTCCTGAGCTTAATTCACCTTCCCTCCCCGCAGACAGACACTTGCAGGATTTAGACAAACCACAACTGTTTATTGGTGAAAGACTCAGCTTCCTCATGTGCTCGCTGCAAAATAAATAAAATACCAGATGCTAGTATCGTACACTATTTACAACCTGCAGCTGACCACGCAGGTCCTGAAGCCTTCTCTGTGGACCAATACTGCACTCTTCTGAGGCTATGGGAGAGGTCCAGCAGCCGGGCCAGGGACTAAAAGGAAACGAAGGATCTGTTTTATTTCGAGCTCGGGGGCAGGCTGCACTTCTCACAGATCTGAACGGGCAGCATGTGAGTCAAGGAAGTACTGTTTATGGCCACCAGCAGCTGCAACTTGCCCATACAGTCCTCCAGCGCCGCCTCCGGGTGGTCTCCCAGGCGCAAGTCCACGGGCCGCGGGACCCGCAGCATGCGGTCCGCCAGCGCCAGGCAGCAGATCGCCAGGAGGGAAGGCGAGTAGCTGGTGAAGGCATAGTCGGCCAGACTCAGCTCCGCCACCCCCCGCGCCAGCGCTTGCGCTTCCAGAGCTTCGGAGGCCTCAGCCTGCCCCGCCTCCACGCGAGCGTGCGTGAAATGCTCCAGAAAGAAGCTAATGGTGGGCGCTCCCAGGGTGAAGTGCAGCTTGTGCAGCACGATGCACTCGAGGTTGCAGAGCTGCTGCCGGGAGAAGGCGCCGCAGCAGAGGGCCAGAAGCTGCTTCACGCGCGGCGGGTACACCTCCACCTGCAACACAGGGCGCACTCAACCCCGCCTTGCGGCTTCCAGGGCCCGAGGCCCACCCCAGTATGAAGCCCGGGACTTTCCCCTTCCCTTCCAGAGAGACAGCCGGGGCTCTGCCTCTCCATTGCTTCCACGTAAGTGACCTGGTGCATACTTCCAGCGCAGTTGATCTAACTACTGTCCAACTAAAACCAAAAAAACTTGGGAAATTTTGAAGGCTTTTTCGGAGACTAGACTAGAGGTGCCAAAAGAGCTATTTGGGACTGATTACAGCTATTAGTCTATTAGGCTATTTCTTTGGAGGCTGAGTCACAGGATTGTTCGTTTGTGGAGAAATTGTGAAGTTAAGGCTAAGGGATATATGCGTATGCAAATATCTGATAAAATGAGTTCTGGGAACCCAGCACTGAATCGTGCGCGCTGGAGAGACGGGCAGCCAGGGAGTGGCGGGGGAGTTTGGCTGCGTCCCCAGATGCCGCGTGTACCTGTTTGAGGCCCCAGGTACCTGTTTGCAAGCGATGAGCAAGGAGGTGACCCCAAGCAGCTGGAAGCAGTCTGCAGCCACCGGCGTGGTGGTGAGGAAGCGGTCCAGAGTGTTCACCGTCAGGCACAGCGACTCGAAGGAGAGGCCGAATTGGCGGTGCACCGGGATCAGCCAGCTGAGCAGCTTACAGCGGGATTCCGCCGTCACCTGCCGGGAAGGAGGGGGGAGGCGGGCTCGCTGGGCTTAGGGTGGAGAGGGACTGTGGAGGGAAGGAAGGGCCAAGAAGAATCGGGGAGCTTCCCCGGAGATGGGCAAGAAGATTTCAGAAAGAGAAACGCAATGGAAACTGGGAAACGCGTGGGCAGTGCTGAGCCGGAACACCGGGATTGGGACCTGGCGCTGTGCAGGGAGCGTCGTACACATTACCTCGCATAAAGGGCTCAGCATTCAAAGGGGAGGGGTTCCATTTTGCAGATGAAGAAAGAAGCTCAGGGTGTTAAATAACTTGCCCGAGTTCGGTAGGAGTCCGGACTCAACCCAGAAACGAATTCCTTTCTACCGTGCCCCAGTAGCCAGCTTGGGACTTGGGGCAAGTCCCTCAAGCCGTCTACGCCCCACTTTTCTCCATCTGTAAAATGAGGCCGGTGACGCCCCCCCACGGCCCCTTGTGCTTCGACTCGGGGCGGGAGCTGGGCTGTCGCGGGCCCGGGCGCTCGGAGGGCCGACCCGGCAGGAGAGGAGAGAGCCTGGGAGGAGAGGAAGAGCAGCGGCGGGGAGCTGGCTCTACCAGCACCTCACTTGTGGCTGCCGTGCCAGCGCCTCCCGCGGGTGGAAGTGGCTCTCCTGCGCCTTGCGGAAGGCGTAGCAGCTCTGGCCGTAGTCGCGGAAGGTCTGTAGATCTAGCTGCGCCAAGGGCTGGGCCAGGCCGGGCAGGGGGCTAACGCCCCGCGCCGCAGAGGGGCTGTCTGCGCCGTCTGAGCCGGAGCTGGGGGACTCGAACAGGTCGCAAATGCCGGAGTCTCCCGGGAGCGGGCACAAGTTCAGGGGATGCAGCGGCTGCTTCCTCCGGAGGCGCGGACGCCTGCTCTTCTTCACCGGGGCGCGTAGGTTCTGGTCGTTGTCCCACCTCCCCGCCCGAGCGGTGGGGCTCGAGGGGCTGGTTGGACAGGGGGTCACCATCATGCGGCCGGGTGGCCGCTTTACTACCTTCAACACCCGGGCTGCGGCGGGCAGCAAACGAGCACTCGAAAGTGCGAAAGAGGCCCGGCTCAGAGGCTGGCGCGGTCCTATGTACCGGGCCGGCTCCTTCTCTCTACCACACCCCCGGCCTCTCACTGGCTGAGCCCAGAGCGGCACCGGAGCCGCGACTTTCCGGCTGGAGAACCACTCGCCTCAGGGCGCTGGCAGCGCGTCGCCTCCGCGGCCCGCCAGGGGGAGGGGGAGGGGAGGGGGAGGGGGAGCCGCAGCGCGCGCCAGGCACCCGCCTTTCGCGCCTGCCTCCTGCGTTACCCGGGCAACCGGAGCCCGGGTCGCTGCTGGAGCCCGGCACGCGGAGTGGGAGTGGGGCTGCGGCAGGCGCAGCCAAGCGGCTCCGCTGCGCCGGATAAAAGATTCTCCCAGGGGGCATCTCCCTGTCCTTGGCCAGATGGTCTCGACACGTGCGGGCACCTCTAACCCAGGTCGGTAATTTTGTAAAGGTCTGATCTTCAGTTCCAAACGAAAGTCGGGCTAGAATTCTGTCAACACAGGAAAAGTTTTCTTCAGTGACCCAAACAAGCAATAGTGTTAATTCAGTTGCCTTTGTGGGTTTTGTTTCGGTGGGTACTGGAGTAGCCAGTGCCCTTCCTTCCGCCAGCCTCCGGGAGCGAGCCTCAGAAAGGCCGTCTGTGCTGCGGAATAGATTGGAGCTCCACCAGCCAGCTACGGCTTTCGCGCTCAAAACAAAACGGAAAACTGCCGGATCAACCTCAGTCGGCAAGCAAGTCTGCAGGCCGTGAAGACTTTCTCCCACACTTTTCACCCCAAGCCAAGTAAGCTGGGGCTACAGCGGTTTAAGAACATTGTTGGAAAGTTGCATTTCGAGTTTGGTCGAATTGCTCACAGCCTGTTTCGTTTTAGGTCATTAGCTTCTGGCCTTCTGCCCCGCCGGCAGCCCAGTCCTTGGTTTTTCCCTGTTTCCTGCGTCCGCTCCTTCAGAGTGATAAACTCAGGGAAATTAAAGCTGGAATGGGGACTCCCAGGCCGACCGGGCGTGGCAGTTTCCGCAAGGCGCCTCGGGTTTAGTCCACAGACTCCTGTCCTGGTAGAAACTGGAGCCCTTCTCTGGCCTGAGTGAATCTTCCTGTCGGTCTCTGACCCTATAGGAGGAGGAGCTGCAGGAGCACAAGTAGCCCATAATCAACCTCACAGGCACTTAGCAACGGCAGAAAGCTCAGGTACCCTCAATCCCGGTGTTTTCCAGAGGCGAGGCTACTGGGTGCCAAACCAAGAGCAGGTTCAGCCACCTAACTTCATTCCAGAAGAAAGCTGACAAATGTGCCTACTCAAAGTGCAAGTTTCTGTCTATGAAAATTTAGTAGATGGTGGGATGGTGTCTCCTAGAGATGCAGGTGAAAGAAAAGGAATGGATTTTGGGTTCTGATCACTGTTCCTCCTATTTCCCTGTAACTCTGAGCAAGCTCTCTATTCTGCCCTAAATAATGTTATTTGGGCTGGGCGTGGTGGCTCACAACTGTAATCCCAGCACTTTGGAAGGCCAGGGCAGGTGGATCACATGAGGTCAGGAGTTTGAGACCAGCCTGGCCAACATGGTGAAACCCCATCTCTACTAAAAATACAAAAATTAGCTGGGGGTGATAGCACACACCTGTAATCCCAGCTGCTTGGGAGGCGGAGGCACGAGAATCGCCTGAACCTGGGAGGTGGAGGTTATAGTGAGCCAAAATCATGCCACTGCACTCCAGCCTGGGCAACACAGCAAGGCTCTGTCTCAAAAATAAATAAATAATCTCATCTCTAACATGGGAGACGAGCTAAGAAACACTGGGAGTGGTGCCAGGGCTTACTGTCTCTCAGACTATTGTTGGGAAGAGCAACATTATGGGAGGAGCAATTGAACCTGTGGAGAGGGCTCAGATACCAGACTTCTTCCTAGAGAAGCTTTCTGGGTGAGGAGAAAGAATCCAGGAATTCTGATTTTTTCATATTGGCCCAGGTGGCCAGTGTGGTAAAGTGAAAAGAGCAGGAAGTCGACTCCTTTTTCCTTTTTTTTTTTTCTGTTTAAAATCGAATTATGCTTTCATCAATTTTTTTTTTTTCTTTTTGAGACAGAGTTTCCCTCTTGTTGCCCAGGCTGGAGTGCAATGGTATGATCTCAGCTCACCACAACCTCTGCCTCCCGGGTTCAAGCGATTCTCCTGCCTCAGCCTTTTTAGTAGCTGGGATTACAGGCATGTGCCACTGCACCTGGCTAATTTTGTATTTTTAGTAGAGACGGGGGGTTTCTCCATATTAGGCTGGTCTTGAACTCCCGACCTCAGGTGATCCTCCCGCCTTGGCCTCCCAAAGTGCTGGGATTACAGGCGTGAGCCACCGTGCCTGGCCATCTATTTTTTTCTTTTTCTTTTTTTTAAGACGGAGTCTCTGTTGCCAGGCTGGAGTGCAGTGGTGAGATATGAGCTCACTGCAACCTCTGCCTCCCAAGTTCAAGTGATTTTCCTGCCTCAGCCTCCTGAGTAGCTGGGCCTACAGGTGCGCACCACCACACCCAGCTAATTTTTGTATTTTTAGTAGAGACCGGGTTTCACCATGTTGGCCAGGATGGTCTTGATCTCTTGACCTCGTGATCCGCCTGCCTCAGCCTCCAGAAGTACTGGAATTACAGGCGTGAGCCACCATGCCCAGCGTATTTTTTCTTTTTTTTGAAAATCTAATTAGTGAAGTCAACTCCTGAGGGCAAAACTGTGGCTCTCTTATTGGTTATCTTAGGCAAGACATTTCCCCCTCTGAGTCTCCGTTTCCTCATCTGTTAAATATGGATATTATTATTTGCCTTGAGGGTCAAGTAAAATAGATGTGAAAATTCAGTGTCCTTTTTGAACGTAAAATAGTCGGGTCACCTTAAAGCTGTCATTGGGGAGTCAACAGCATTATCACACCGGAGCTATTCTTTTTGTTTGTTTGAGATGGAGTGTTGCCCTGTCCCCCAGGCTGGAGTGCAGTGGCATGATCTGGGGTCACTGCAACCTCCGTCTCCCAGGTTCAAGCGATCCTCCTGCCTCAGGCTCCTGAGTAGCTGGGATTACAGGCACCTGCCATTATCCCTGGCTTATTTTTGTAGAGACAGGGTTTCACCATGTTGGCCAGGCTGGTCTTGAACTCCTGACCTCGGGTGATCTGCCCGCCTCGGCCTCCCAAAATGCTGCAATTACAGGCGTGAGCCACCGTGCCTGGCCACACTGGAGCTATTCTGAAAAAAAGCGCCATCATTTGATCCACCTGTGAACGTGAGACTCTCTTTGCACCACACTGAAAATGCTTTGCACTCCCAGGGAGTTTGCCTACAGTTAGAGTCAATTCCCAACAGGTAGTGCTTGAGCTTTGGCTTGATGGACGTATTCTTCAGTCTTCTGGAATGCCTGCTGTGCCAGGTGCTGGGTCTAAAACTGTAAGACTGCACGGGCCCTGCCCTCACAGAGCTGCATAGTAGTTGGGGGAACAAAGAACCACTTGTTGCACTTGTTTAAATGATTACTGTGTGGTAAAGGATTACTGATAGAGGATTTACTGGATTTAGGGTTGACAGATAAAATACGGGACACAGGGTTAATTCGAATGTCAAATAAAAAAATGTTTAGCATTGAGTATGTCCCAAATATTGCATGGGACATATTTATAAGAAAAAACTATTCATTAGTTAGTATATTATAGCAGGGAACATACTAAAAGATGATTTGTTGTTTATCTGACATTCAAATTTAACTGGGCATCCTGACATCTGGCAGCCCTGATGTCACAGAAACCCATAGTAGGGGCAATTAGCCTGGCCTGGAAAGGCTTCCCAAAGCAAGTTGTAGTTAAGCTAAGAGAGAAGGAGTTGGGTGGAAAGAAGAGAGGAGGGAGAAATCATTCCAAGTAGAGTAGCAGGATGTGGGAGGGTCTGGAAGCATGATTCCTGGAATGTTATAGGGCCTACTTAATACAGAATGACTAGAACACAGGGTCAAATGGAAGAGAGGTAGGGAAAATAATAGCTAATACTTAAATAAAACTTATGTGCCAGGAACTTTATTATGCTCTTCATGCATATTATATTCATCTTCCCAGTAGTTCTGTGAGATCGTTTCTATTATTTTCCCCATTTTATAGATGAGAAAACTGAGGCATAGAGAAGTAATTTTCCCAAAGTCACAAAGCTAGTAAATGGCAGAACCAGAATTCAAACTTAGACAACCTTGCTCTTTGCTCCATAGTCACCATGCCTCAATGGTAAGATCATACAGTGCCTTGTAAGCTACATTAAATGTTTAGACTTTACCTGAAGCCACTGAAGAGGCCTGACCAAAGGAGAGAGATCTTTTTTTAAAAAAATTACTTTAAGGCTGGGTGTCGTGGCTCACACCTGTAATCCCAGCACTTTGGGAGGCCGAGGCAGGCGGATCGCTTGTGCTCATGAGTTTGAGACCAGCCTGGGCAACAAGGTGAAACCCTGTCTCTACAAAAATAAAAAAATTCGCTGGGATTGGTGGCATGTGCCTCTAGTTCCAGCTACTTCGGAGGCTGAAGTGGGATGGTGACTTGAGCCGGGGAGGCAGAGGTTGCAGTGAGCCACGATCATATCACTGTACTCCAGCCTAGGCAACACAGCCAAATCTTGCCTCAAAAAAATAAATCAAATTACTCTAGCTGATATGCGGAAAATAGATTGGAGAAGCAAAGGTTGAAGCCCAGTTAGGTGCAGTAATTCAGGCAAGAGATGATTGTGGGTAATGAGGATGGAGATAGGATATTAGATTCTAAAGATTTAGGAAATAGATTACAAAGGGGGCTCCATGTTGAAGGTTAGGTGAATTCAAGGAGGTCTGTGAGTCTGGCTTATGTACTCAGGCAAGTGGGTTGGCAGTTAAAACAATGAAACCTGTCAGTCTGTTTAAGGTCAAAAAGAAAGTTCCATGTTTCCATTCAATTAAGTCTTCTCTGTAAAGATGGAGCTTAATCAGGATGCAAGTACCAAAAGACAATATTTAAATAATGAATGAACATATGTAAATAGCAGTGGTTACCTTTTGTTCTCAAATGTTGCTTAGTTAAAACAATATCCCCAAGATTTTGACTGAATTAATGAAAATATTCAATATAAACTTATATATGGCTTCACTGTGCATCATGGAATTTAGCAAAACCTTGAAAGGAGCTTTTTTTAGTATAGCATCTCAGTCGTAAGCAGTCTTTTAATTCAGGGGATGGTTTTTACATTTTTTTCTAACTCTCAATATTGGATAAAACCTATTTTAATTGATTTAACTTGGATATAAAAGCCTTCTTAAACTTATCTTCAAAGCTCAGGGCTAGGTTTTATGTCTAGGACTCCTGTCCACTGCTTCCAAGAAAAGGCATAGTTTATCTCCCCTTGGTCATTTCTCCTCTATAGATAGAGTAGGAAAGGAAAGAATCTCAGCCATGTCTTCATTAAATGGTCATCATGACATCCTTACCTCTTTCCTCTGCCTTCTGATGTTACAGCTTGTGCTCATTGTTAAAAGCAGTGTTTACTTTTAGTCATTTGTTAATTTATTCATCAAATATTTTTTGAGTTCCTACTATGTATTAGGCACTTTTCTAGGCGCTGGGAATATCACAGTGAATAAAATAGACCAAAATTCCTGCCCTAATAAACTTTATGTTTTAGTGGGAGGAGACATAATAATCAAATAAATGTACGTTTATGTTAGATGGTAAAAAAGAGCTAAGAAAATAAAGCAGGAAAGGGGAATGGGAACTTTAGGGCACGGGGTTATAGGAATTTTAAATAGGGAGGTCAGGAAAAGCCTCACTGAGCAGTTGACATTTGAGCAAAGACCTGAAGGAGTTGAGAGAGTGAATCATGCTTATTCTGGGGAAAGGGCATTCCAGGCAAAGGGAACAGCATGTGCAAAGGCCCTGAAACAGGAGTGTGCCTAGAGCAGAGTAAGGGGGCAGAAGAGTGGGAGATGGAGACAGAGGTTCTGACAAGGGGTGTGTAGATTTTATAAATTAAATATATTATTACAATTAACTTCATCTATTTCTTTTTAGTTTTTAAAATGTGATTTCTGGGCCTGGCACAGTGGCTCATGCCTGTAATCCCAGCATTTTGGGAGGCTGAGGTGGGCGAATCCCTTGAGGACAGGAGTTTGAGACCAGCCTGGCCAACATGGTGAAACCCCATCTCTACTAAAAATACAAAAATTAGCCAGGCATGGTGGTGTATGCTTGTAACCCCAGCTAGGGAGGCTGAGGCATGAGAATCACTTGTACCCAGGAGGCGAAGGTTGCACTGAGCTGAGATAGTGCCACTGTACTCCAGCCTGGGGGACAGAACAAGACTCTTTCTTAAAAAAACAAAAAGTGGTTTCTGGAAATTTTAGATTTACATACGAACAGCCTGGGCAACATAGTGAGATCCCATCTCTACTAAAAATTTAGAAAAAAATGAGGCATGGTGGCTCATGTCTGTAGTCCTAGCTACTTGGGAGGCTGAGGTGGGAGGATCACTTGAACCCAGGAGTTTGAGGTTATAGTGAGTTATATGATCGTGCCACTGCACTCCAGCCTGGGTGACAGAGTGAGACCCTGTCTCAAAAAATTAAAAAAATTACATATGTGGCTCACATTGTACTTCTGTTGTACAACACTATTTTAGAAGAATTGGGCCGGGCGCAGTGGCCCACGCCTGTAATCCCAGCACTTTGGGAGGCCGAGGCGGGCGGATCACGAGGTCAGGAGTTCAAGACCAGCCTGGCCAAAATGTTGAAACCCTGTCTCCACTAAAAATACAAAAATTAGCTGGGCGTGGTGGCGGGCGCCTATAATCCCAGCTACTTGGGAGGCTGAGGCAGAGAATTGCTTGAACTCGGGAGGTGGAGGTTGTAGTGAGCTGAGATCATGCCACTGCACTCCAGCCTGGGCGACAGAACGAGACTCTGTCTCCAAAAACAAAAACAAAAACAAAACAAAAAAAGAAAAATAGAAGAATTAATCAGGCTGAGAATAAATGTGGGTGGCAGGAGAAGGACGCAGGCAGAAACGGAAAACACTTAAACTGAAAACAGAAAACACTTAAATTGAAACTTAAGAAACTATTAAAATAATTCAGATGAGAGGTGATGGTGCCTTGAACCAGGATAGTAGGTAGTAGAGATGGTGAGAAGTGATTAGATTCTGGATATATTTTGAATATAGGCCAACAGAATTTGGTATAAAGATATAGGGGCTGGGCACAGTGGCTCACGTCTGTAATCCCAGCACTTTGGGAGGCCAAGGTGGGAGGGCTGCTTAAGACCTGCATGTGAGACACTGCCTCTACAAAAAATCCCAAAATCACAAAATTAGCTGGGCATGGTAGCTGGTGCCTGTAATCCCAGTTGCTTGGGAGGCTGAGGTGGGAGGATTCCTTGAGCCTAGGAGGTTGAGGCTGCAGTGAGCCATGATCATGCTACTGCACTCCAGCCTGGGTAACAGACTGAGACCCTGTCTCAGAAAAGAGAAAGATATAGGGTATGAGAGAAAGAGTCAAGGATGATCCCAGATTTTCTGACATGAATAATTGAAGATATGAAGTTGTCATTAGCTGAGATGGAAAGGATTGAGGGGAGGAAAAGGTTTTATGGAGAAGATAAGGAGTTTGAGTCTGTTATGCTTGAGACATCTTCCAGGCATCCACGTGGGGAGGTAAAACAGGTATTTGAATACACAAATTGAGAGTTGAGGTGTGAGGTCTGGGATAGAGATGTGAATTTGGGTGTTAGCAATGAATAAAGGTAAATACCATAATTGACACTAAACAACGAATTTTGTGTCTCCCTCCATCTCACCACAGTGTTTTTCTAATGTTCCACTGCCTTTTTGTAGAATGCACTGTTGAAACCCAATTCAATGTAGTTTTAGACAGGACATATAATAAAGTGATATTCCTGCACATCTCTTGGTCCTGTGCTTCACCTTCTAGAGATTTTAAACAAGACTGTCAGAGATATCAGTGCCACGTTTTCCTCTCCTCAGTATTTGTAGTTGGTATGAATGATATGGTCCAAGTTAAAAGCATTTTATTTTCCCCATGAAAAGTCTTTAAAATTAATTTCTGTTTACTAATCTCTCTGGGACCTGGGCCCAGTGCTCCTTAAATGCGCTAGGTAAACCTAAAATACTTTAAAAATGTAAAACCGAATTAAACTCAGGCTTCTACATCAAAAGCTGCTTAACCACGATTTGACCTGTTTGTTTTCAGGTATGGTTTATAAAATGTGCAAGGCAGTATTAACATGATGGAACCAGAGGTTTTTTTTTAATTCCAGTTTGGCACTTCAGTTTGAGACAAAAGCCCCCACCCTCACCGTGTTCCAGCTCTATGATGGGGGCTGAAGTAGGAACAATGCACTTACTGACAGTGCCTTGTTTTAGCAAACAAAGTAGGTTGCCACCTAAATGTGAACGTTCGCTAGCACCTTAAAATAGTGCTTAAACTCAGTTTTGATGTCAGTAAAAATTCTAATATTTACTTAAGACTCTATTTTCTATTAATGTATTTAAGCATCAAAATTGAGACATATAACTTAAAGTCAGACAAGTTTTGCTGGTATTTAGTACACAAAGGGCAGGAATTTTTAGCACATTTAAAAAAACCCGGACGTTTGACTTACACGTCTAAATGTCCACCTGGGAAAAAGGCTATCTCTTTGTTACCTGCCTGCCTGGAGTTTTGCCAGTCCCCAGTTCACTAAAAGTTCAGTACACACGCTCAAGTTTACTGCTTCTCTCCTCATGCATAGATGTGCCTTTTCTCCCAACTCTCCTCAGATTCCCTCCTATCTGTGGCAATCTGCCCGGCACAGGCAGTACTGTGCAGTGGTTAAGAGCTTTGGCTCTGGAGTTTGACTTCTGGAGTTCAATCCTGTCTGCAGTATACTAGCTCTGTGAACCTGGGCAAGTTATTCAACCTTTTTATTTCTGTTGCTCTAGTGTTTAAAAAATTGGGATAGTAAGGGTATCCTATAAGATTGTTATAACGACTAGTTAAGACATATAATACGTTCATGTAGTTTTCAATATCAGTTGCTGCTATAATTATGTTTTTTTTTCTAGCTAAGGTATAAGGTATATGTGTTTTTGTCATCCAGGGTGGTTGGAAAACTAATACCTGTTTTTTGGTTTCTTATAGGGAGTGTGTGTATTTATAGTTACAAAGAGGCTACTATTCATATTATAGTTCCACTGGACTTTGAGATCTGAAGCTGGTCTTTGAGTACTGAACTAAAGGTCTAGCCCTCCAAATAAACATCACCTGGTGTAACATTTAAGTTTTACTTCTTTTTTTTTTTTGAGACAGGGTCTCACCAGGCTAGAGTGGCACCATCAGGGCTCACTGCAGCCTCCTCACCTGCACCCCCCAACTGGGCTCAAGCAGTCCTCCTGCCTCTGGGGACTACAGGCACATGCCACCATGCCTGGCTAATTTTAGTATTTTTTTTTTTTTTTTGTATAGACTGGGTCTTGCCATGTTGCCCAGGCTGGTCTTGAACTCCTGGGCTCAAGTAATCCACCCACCTCAGCCTCCCAAAGTTCTGGGATTACAGGCATGAGCCACTGTGCCTGGCCCAAGAAATTTTACTTCTATAAAGGTTAAGTCTCTTTGCCATATTCAGATGCTGGGTGGAAAGGTCTCCAGCAGCAACCTCTGTCCTTCCAGGCTCTGGATCAGAAGAGCACATCAAGAACTAAAAGGTAGTAAGCACTGCAGCATAATTATGCTTGAAGCCAGCCCAGGCCTCAACTCTGTTATAGTGTGGGATACTAAGTGACTTGTTTCAGTGGGCCTTGCAAGCATTTCGTCAAACTGATGGTAGCCCGATGCTTACTCTGCTGGATTCCCTTTAGATGGTGGTGTTGCCCATGTAGACTCAGGGCTGTCAGGAGCAAGGAACCTTCCTGATACTGTGTGTGTAACATTTAGTGTGTTGCAATTTACTTATGATATGGTCAAGATTTTGTTATACTATCAAACTTGTTTTGGGTATTATGTAGCTTCATTATATCATATACCAGGACATAGGGAACAGAATCTTATCTGAAGAATGACATCATTCTTGGTGTCATTTGCTTGGAGAAAAAGTGTGCTTTCTAGAAAAGAAGCCAGAATAAAGGGAAAGATGTTGGTAATTTGCAGGAAGGAAATCTCTTTCTTGGATTTGCCACTCCCCTCTATCCCCCTACCCCACCCTGGTATTGGGGTATCCAGGAGATTTGCTCTTCATTGTCAATGGTGAGTTTGAAAGTGATAAGCTGCAGATTTTGTGATATTCTCAGAATAGGGAAGTATGACACAAAACCAAGAGACTGTTAAAAAAAAAAAAAAAAGATTTAGCTGGGCACAGTGGCTCACGCCTGTAATTCCAGCACTTTGGGAGGCCAAGGTGGGCGGATCACGAGGTCAAGAGATTGAGACCATCCTGGCTAACACAGTGAAACCCCGTCTCTACTAAAAATACAAAAATTAGCTGGGTGTGGTGTCACATGCCTGTAGTCTCAGCTACTTGGGAGGCTGAGGCAGGAGAATCGCTTGAACCCGGGAGGTGGAGGTTGCAGTGAGCCAAGATCGTGCCACTGCACTCCAGCCTGGCAACAGAGTAGGACTCCGTCTCAAAAAAAAAGATTTATAAATTTAATTATAAAAAGTAAAAAAAAAAGTTGAAACTAGAAAAATGCTTTAACTTATATCACAGATATAGGCATAATTTTCTTTACCTTGATCTTATCCAAAAGGCCGAGAAGCGATTGGCATAATTTTCTTAAGATAGAAAAAGCTCTTATAAATCAGTATGAAAAAGTGTGACACTCTAACAGAAAAATGAACAAATATTTGAATAGTTTACAAGAAAAATGTCTTTATGAAAAGATGCTGAAACTCAGAAAAATCCAAACTTTTATTATAATTGATAACAATCCAAACATTTGATAAGAGGATATAGGTTATCAATATGTTGTTGGTTGTAATATAAATTACAACCATTTGGAAGATAATTTGGCAAGATCTGTAAACATTTAAAATGCACCTAGTCTTTAGCTCAGCAGTTCTACTTCTGGATAGTTAGTATACATCAGTGCAAAATGACTTTATAAAACTATATTTATTGCAGTATCCTTGTTAGAAGTAAAACTTTGACTGTCCTCAATAAGAGACATCCAAAAAATAGAATATTATGCGACCATTGAAAAGAATGAGGCAAATGTTTTTGTACTGATGTGGAATGATTTTTGTGGGGTTTTTGGTTGTTGTTTTGTTTTGTTTTTGTTTTTTTGAGATGAAGTCTTGTCCTGTTGCCCAGGCTGGAGTACAGTGGTGTGATCTCAGTTCACTGCAGCCTCACTGCCTCCTGGCTTCCAGAGGTTCTCCTGTCTTAGGCTCCCGAGTAGCTGGGATTGCAGGCATGCACCACTACAACTGGCTACTTTTTGTATTTTTAGTCAAGATGGGGTTTTGTCATGTTGGCCAGGCTGGTCTTGAACTCCTGACCTCAGATGATTCACCTGCTTCGGCCTCACAAAATGCTGGCCCCAGATTTTCAAAATAGAGGATTAAATAGAGGATTAAAATAAAGTCAGGTGCAAAATAGCATGTCTAATATGTTGTCACTTGTATAAAAGATATATATGTATATATGTGTACATGTATATACACATATGCACACATCCTTGTATGTGCATTGAATCTCTCTAGACAGATACACAAGTAACTGGTTACATTGGCTTTCTTTGGAGAGAAGATTTAGCAGATTAGGAGACAGAAATAAGAGGAAGAGGGACTTTTTACTGCGTACCTTCATCTACCTTTTAAATTTTGAGCTGTATGGATATGTCATTTGTTTTAAAAATGACACTGTTCATATGCAGCTGGCTGAAAGTTAGAGAGCAGGGACCCTAGGTGAGGCCTTTAAAGTGGCAATAGCTATTATATATGGATATCAGAAAATAGTGGATGGAATAAAACAGCACCTGGGCAACCCAGGAGCAAAACTGTGTAACTTTGTATGTGAGACTGTGCTATAGTGTGGATATTTGTCCCTGCCCAAATATCATGTTGAATTGTAATCCCCAGTAATAGAGTTGGGGCCTGGTAGGAGGTGTTTGGATCATGGGGGCAGATCTTTCGTGGCTTGGGGTGCTGTCTTTGTGATAGTGAGTTCTCATGAGATCTGGTCTTTTAAAAGTGTGCAGCACCTCCCCCACTCCCACTCCCTCACCTCTCTCTCTCTCGCTCGCTCGCTTCTGCTTTCACCATGTGATGTGCCTGCTCCCCTTTGCCTTCTGCCATGATTGTAAGCTTCCTGAGGCCTCTCTAGAAGATAAGCAGATGCCAGCACTATGCTTCCTGTACAGCCTGCAGAACTGTGAGCCGATTAAACCTCATTTCTTTATAAATTATTCTGTCTCTGGTATTTTTTGAAATTGCAATGCAAGAATAGCTTAATATAAGCTGGTTTTCCTTTTTGTTTTGGGACTTGGATTATATCAATGAATAGAACAGACTAACATCCCTGCCTTTGTGGAGCTTATATGGGGTGGCGATGCAGGGAAAGACAACCAGTACAGGCTCTGGGGCATTGGGAATGCCAGTGGGCAGGTTGTGGCATTAATTAGGCTAGTCATTGGAAAGGTAACACTTGAGCACAGACCCCTAAGAAGTGGAGGAGTTGGCCATATGGAAATCTGTGGGTATACTAGCCAGCAAAACTAGCCAGTGCAAAAGCTCTGAGGCATGGGCAGCCCAGTGTGTGGAAGACCAGCAAGGTGACCAGTGTGGCTGGAGTAGAAGTGAAAAGAGTAGCAGATGAAGTCAGAGAGGCAATAGGGCAGATCATGTAGATGCTGTTATCATTAACATTTGCTGGGTTCTTTAGCTTATAAAGTTGTGCGTGATATTTTATTGTAGCATTGCATCATTACCTCAACCATATGAGATAGGTATGACTATTGTCCTCATTTACAGATGAGAGAACAAGTTCAGATTAAGGAGCTTGCTTGAAGATGCAGCTAGTAAGTGGAATATTTGGTATTTAAATTTAAGTGTATGATTCCAGTTTGGACATTCACCCCTGTCCTGTTCTGTATTTATTAAATGTGAAGGGAGAACTAAGGAAAGGCTTTGAGTCTGTCCTCAGGCCACTGCTTTGAAAGGAGAGCTTTGCCAAGGGACAGAGCCCCCAGAGGAAGGAGAAGCCAACAGGGTCAGAGCTGGTTGCACTTTCTTTTGACAAATCTGGGAGGCTCTGAGATATGTTATAGCAAGACAGGCAGAATCCCCTTGCCCAAGTATGTGCCAGCAGGTAAAAATTGAGCTAGACTTGGGCATAAAGGAAGCAAGGCTTTAAGGCCAAAGAAAGCATAAAGCTATTGAGTGTGACGACCACAGAGTGCCATCTAATTTCCATGAACCAGCCATCTTTTAGGTGGTGATCACATAAGGAAGTGACAGTTTACTTCACTTTTCAGAGAGAGCTCTGGTGCTGAATAAACGAGTTTAAATTGGCCAAAGAGTGCAAATTCTTATATCTGGCAGTCTTTCTGGGAGTGAAGAGAAGGTCTCTGAAACCAGGCTGACCTCAGGAGCGAGAGAAGTTTGTGCCTTTGTTCTTGAGCCATGGCTATTAGCCTGTTGAAAAATACAGCTTATCTTTCCACCTTCCATTTCTGGTACAAATATATATTTTACATGAAATAGAAGATCTAAGATATACCATGAAAGGAAGCTCTTAAACATTTCTCTGGTTACTAGAATGTAACTGTACTTGGACACTATAGTTGTCTATCTCTGTTCCTCCACAACCAATATTTAATGAGTACCTACTAAGTACCAGGCATCGCTCTAGGTTTGCAGCAGTGGATAAGACACACAAGGCCCCTGCTTGCATAGAGCCGGGAGTGGGTAGGCTGAAAATAAAAAAGTGAGCCATATCAGACAGGAATACATTCTTAAAATAGATTTAAAAGTGTGGTGGCCTAGAGTGTGAATGGGTATCTACTTTAAATTGCATAGCCAGGGATGCCTCTTTGAAGAAGTTCTTCTGTGTTGCTAGTGTTTGCAAGTCCACATTGTCAGTTTTTTTCTTTTAATGTTGTGCAAATCTCTTCCCTAAGTTAGATTTCTCATAATGTTGAGAATATGTTTTTGTTTGGGGAGCAACATTTTCTGGTGGGCAGGAATCCTACAAATGTTTGTATACTGATAGTTAAATCCTCTAAAAATAATTACTTCAAGGTAACCTGCAAAGGAGTAGTAGTGGGAAGTGGGCTTACTGTATACAGTGAATATCCCAACTAAATGCAAGCTAAAGCTAATGCATCTCTGTGTTGTTGTTATTGATAATATTTATGATGATTTTAAATAATGAGCATCCAGAGATGTTCAAGGAGAAAGAACTCCTTATACCCAGGGGGGCATCATATATTAACATAATCTCAGCAGATCTATCCTGTCTTTTCTTTCTCTACCACACAGAAAACAAAGAGGGCAGCAATTAGTATCTTCAGACCATGGTGAGATAAACCCGTGTTCCAAATGTAAAGCAAAGCCGTCCTATTGAAAAGCAACAAAAAGGAAAGCTGAAGGGCAACACACAATGTGTAATGTGCCTACTTGGATGTCAAATCATAGGGTACAGATCAAAACAGAGCAGCTGTTGAGGGCTGCCTAGTCATATGCTGCTTAGAGTTTATGAGAAAAGGCACCAAGGGCCTGCAGTTAACAAAAGCACTCAGCGTGTGGCAGATTGGGCTGCTCTGTTGAGAGGTAGGATTTAGTCTCTAAGTTTGTTCAATTATGCATATTTGAAATAAATGGAAGGATGGAGTGGCTAGGCTTTCTTTTCCTGTGGAAGATCTGGATGTTAAAGGTATATCATTCAGGAAAAATATTTCCCAGTACCTTCAGAGTGACTGAAAAATTCCTAACCTGCATTTCCATATTATTATCATATCTGCTGTTTCTGTATCAGCTTGCTGGAATACACATATGAACAATTTAAGGAACTCTATTCTGTCCTGTTGGTCTATATGTCTGTCTTTATGCCATACCATATTGTTTTGATTAATGTAGCTTTGTAATATGTATGAAATCAGGAAGTGTGAAGTCACTAGCTTTATTGTTGTTTCTCAAGATTATTTTGGCAATCAGTCTTTTGCGGTTCCATATACATTTTAGAATTGTTTTTTTCTATTTCTGTAAAAAATGCCATTTGGATTTTAATAGGGATTGCATAGAGTCTATAGACTGCTTTGGGTCATATGGACAATATTAAGTCTTCTAATCTGTGAACATGGGCTATCTTTCTATTTATTTGTGTCTTTAATTTCTTTCAGCAATATTTTGCAGTTTTCAATGTATAACTCTTTCTCCTCCCTTGTTTAAGTTTATTCTTAAGTATTTTACTCTTTTTGATGCTATTATAAATGGGATTGCTTTCTTAATTTCCTTTGTGGATTGTCAGTGTGTACAAACAACTAATTTTTGTATGTTGGTTTCGTATGCTGGAACTTTGTTGAATGTATTATTTCTAACAGTTTTTGTGGAATCACTAAAGTTTTCTTTTTTTTTTTTTTTTTTTTGAGACGGAGTCTTGCTCTGTCGCCCAGGCTGGAGTTCAGTGGTGCGATCTTGGCTCACTGCAGGCTCCACCCCCTGGGGTTCACGCCATTCTCCTGCCTCAGCCTCCCGCGTAGCTGGGACTACAGGCGCCCGCCACCTCACCTGGCTAATTTTTTGTATTTTTAGTAGAGATGGGGTTTCACCGTGTTAGCCAGGATGGTCTCAATCTCCTGACCTCATGATCCACCCGCTTCGGCCTCCCAAAGTGCTGGGATTACAGGCTTGAGCCACTGTGCCCGGCAGAATCACTAAAGTTTTCTACATATAAGATCATGTCATCTGTCATCTGTGAACAGAGTTTTACTTCTTCCTTTTAAATTTAGATGCCTTTTTTCTTTTTCTTGCCTAATTGCTTTAGCTAGTACTCCAGTACTGTGTTGAATAGCATGGCAAGAGTGGGTATCCTTGTCTTGGTCCTATTTTTACAAAAAAAGTTTTCAGTTTTTCATCAATGAGTATGATGTTACCTGTGAGATTTTCATATATTAATTTTATTATATTGATGTAATTTCCTTCTATTCCTAGTTTGCCATTTTTAAATAGGATTGTCTTTTTATTATCGAGTTGTAAGAATTCTTTATATCTTCTGTATACAAGTCCTATATCAGGCATATGATTTGCAAGTATTTTCTCCTGTTTTGTGGGGTTGTCTTGTCATTTTCTTTCTTTCTTTTTTTTTTTTTTTTTTTTTGAGACAGAGTCTTGCTCTGTTGCCCAGGCTGGAGTGCAGTGGTGCAATCGTGGCTCACTGCAACCTCTGCTTCCTGGGTTCAGACGATTCCCATGCCTCAGCCTCCCAAGTAGCTGGGACTACAGGTGCATACCACTATGACCGGCTAATTTTTGTATTTTTGGGTAGAGATGGGGTTTTGGCATGTTGCCCAGGCTAGTCTCGAACTCCTGACCTGAAGTGATCCATCTGCCTCAGCCTCCCAAAGTGCTGGGATTGTCAGAGGCATGTGAACCACAGCAACTCCATATTGAATGGGTAAAATGAGGCTGAAACCTACTGGGCTGCATTCCCAGATTGTTAAGGCATTCTAAGTCACAGAGTGAAATAGGAGGTTGGCATAAGATACAGGTCATAAAGACCTTGTTGATAAAACAGGTTGCAGTAGAGAAGCCAGTTAAAACCCACCAAAACAAAGATGGCAATGAGAGTGACCTCTGGTCGTTCTCACTGCTACACTCCCACCAGCGCCATGACAGTTTACAAATGCCACAGCAACATCAGAAAGTTACCCTATGTGGTCTAAAAAGGGGAGGCATGAATAATCCACCCCTTGTTTAGCATATCATCAAGAAATAACCATAAAAATGGGCAACCAGCAGCCCTCGGGGTTCCTCTGTCTATGGAGTAGCCGTTCTTTTATTCCTTTACTCTCCAATAAACTTGCTTTCACTTTATGCTATGGACCTGCCCTGAATTGTTTTTTGCGTGAGATCCAAGAACCCTCTCTTGGGGGTCTGGATCAGGACCCCTTTCCTGTAATAGAATTACGGGTGTGAGCCACTGTGCCCGGCCCCTTTTCACTTTCTTGGTGGTGTCCTTTGAAGAACAAGTATTTTTATTATATTAATAATTAAATTGTCTCCAGCTTTATTGAGGTATAACTGACAAATAAAAATTATATTTATTCAAGGTGTACAAAGTGATATGATCTATGTTTACACTATATAATGATTACCACAATCAGAGTAATTCATCCTTTGCCACACAGTTAACATCTTTCATGTATGTGAGATGAGGATACTTAAGATTGCTCTCTCAGCAAATTTCAGGTAAACAATATAATATTATTAACTATAGTCACCATGCTGTATACTAGATCCCCAGAACTTATTCATTTTATAACTAAAAGTTTGTACCTTTTGACCAATATTTCCCTATTTCCTCTACCTCCTGGAAACTGTTCAACTCTGCCTGTATGTTTGACTTTCTTAGATTCCACATATAAATGGGATCTTTCAGTATTGGACAATTATTTTTAATTTTGATGAAGTACCATTTTTTTCTTTTGTTTCTGGTGCTTTTGGTGTCACATCTAAGAAATCATTACTTAATCCAAGGTCCTAAAGATTTACTCGTATATTTTCTTCTAAGAGTATTGTAGTTTTAGTTTTTACACTTAGCTCTTTTTTGTTTGTTTTCGAGGTAGTTGTTGTTTGGTTTTTTTTTGAGACAAGGTATCATTTTGTCACCCAGGCTGGAGTGCAGTGGCGTGATCTCTGCTCATTGCAACTTCAACTTCCCAGGGTCAAGTGATCCTCCCACCTCAGCCCCCCAAGTGGCTGGGACAACAGGTGTGCAGCAACACGCCCTGCTAATTTTTGCACTTTTTTGTAGAGATGGGGTTTCATCCTGTTGTCCAGGCTGGTCTCAAACTTATGGGCTGAAGCAATCCACCTGCCTTGGTTTCCCAAAGTGCTGGGATTACAGGCATGAGCCACCACGCTCAGCCTACACTTAGCTCTATAGTCCACTTTAATTTCTGTACATGGCATGAGGTAAGGGCCCAAATTCATTCTTTTGCCTGTAGCTATCCAGTGGTTCCAGCACCATTTGTTGAAAAGATTATTGCACCATTGACACCCTTGTTGAAAATTAGCAAACCATACACACATGGGTTTGTGTCTGAACTTTTAATTCTATCTACCAGTGCTGCTTAATTTACAGTGGGGTTATGTCCTGATAAAGGTATCATCAATTAAAAATACTGTAATCATACTGCATATCGCTAGCCTGGGAAAATATGAAAACAAAATTTGAAGTAGTTTTTACTGAATGCATTTCACTTTCACATCATTGTGAAGTCAAAAAATTTTAAGTCAAACCATCTTAAGTCAGAGACTGTATATGTCTATCCTTATGCCAATTAATATTTTACACCCCCCAAATACTTTTTTTTTTGAGACGGTGTCTCAATGTCACCCATACTGGAGTGCAGAGCAGCATGATCTCAGCTCCTTGCAATCTCTGCCACCCTGGCTCAAGTGGTCCTTCCACCTCAGCCTCCTGAATAGATGGGACCACAGGCGTGTACCACCACACCCAGCTACTTTTTTCTATTTTTGGTGGAGACAGGGTTTTGCCATGTTGCTCAAGCTGGGCTTGAACTCCTGTGTTCAAGTGATCCTCCCACTTCAGCCTCTCAAAGTATTAGGATTATAGCCATGAGCCACCATGCTGGCTCCCAAATACTTTTTGGCCATACTTCAAGATGGCAATTTGGAGGGGCTGCACACTACAGGTAATTGCTCTGAAAAACTGTCATTTTGTGGGGGAGATTTGCATCTGTAGAGGAAATCTATATTAGTGAAGTAAACCCCAGATGCAAACAGGCTCTCTCTGAGGCCCCTCCTTATCTGCCTTATCCAGATCTAGGAAAGATTACCTCACAGGAAAAGGAGACTAAAAATCTGACACATTTAAAGGTCTGACAAAAATGTTACCATGGGCTACCACCTATTCTTTCTGAGGGCTGCTACCCTTGAGACTTCATCTACATACAAGATGTAGCCTTTGCTCCCCATGCTTTTCCTTTCCTCTCCCTCCCATAACCTGTCTTGCCACATTCTAAGCCTCTATTCCTTTATACTATATAAACGTCATCTGGCCCCCTCCTCTGAGCCTCATATTTTGTATAGCTCCCATGTTTATGCACATTAATACATTTTTATGCCTTTTTTCCCTGTTAATCTGTCTATAGTCAGTTTATTTTATAGAGAAATTATAGAACTTTCAGAAGGATGGAGGGAAGAAAATTCCCTTTACCCCTACAGCAGTAGACTGCTCAGGTTATTTTTCAATGGTCTTTTCATTTATTCCCTGTTAGCTGAGTGACCTTTAGCATCAGTTTTCTCATTTGTAAATTGAAAATATATTACCATCTTGTTGTGAGGACTGAACAAGAATATAGTAAAGTTCTTAGTTCAGTACTTATCATATAATGCTCAATTTAAAAACTGGAAATATACTTTCCCTTGATAATACTCCCTTTCCTTCCCACTAATCCTCTCCAATGAAGACTTTTCATCTACTTCTTTTTTCTTTTAGATGGAGTCTTGCTCTGTCACCAGGCTGGAGTGCAGTGGCGCAATCTTGGCTCACTCCAATCTCCACCCCCCGGGTTCAAGAGATTCTCCTGCTTCAGCCTCCCGAGTAGCTGGGATTACAGGTGCCTGCCACCATGCCCAACTAATTTTTGTATTTTTAGTAGAGATGGGATTTCACCATATTGGCCAGGCTGGTCTCAAACTCTTGACCTCAGGTGATCCACCCGCCTCGGCCTCCCAAAGTGCTGGGATTACAGGCGTGTGAGCCACTGCACTCAGCTGACTCTTCATCTACTTCTAAATGTCTCATGCATAAGAACGGATTTCATGAAAACAGGCAGGCATATTCCTAACTACCACCAGGACTCAACAACTTCTTATCAGAAGAGTGTGATTTTCTCATATGACACTTGATTTTTCTTACCACTGTATGTTAAGATCCAAGGCACCCACCTCCTTTTCCTAGTGACTGTAGCACCTGGCCTGGTCTTCTCCATCCTTTTCCTGCATCCACACTGATGAACAAATATGCTGTTCATCCTGTCCCTACTTTAAATTCTCCCCACATCCATTTTGCTATCCATCGGCAGGGAAACCCTTTAGGTTTATTATTGAAACAATTACATCTCAAGATTTTAAATTCTGAAATTCTCTCCTCTAACTGGCCTCCCTACCATTGACTTATTCATAATGAATTTGGGATTAGATTCTGACGTCTGCATTTTCCTGGTCCATGGCCTCTGATCTGGCCCCATTTGCCTCTAAATAAGCGATTTCATTCACCCATTTCAATGACACAGTCGATTTCATTCTAAGATCCCATAGTCACTTGAATGCAAAAAACCCCAAAAACCAAAAAATCCTATCCACTGTCAACTTTATCAGCTTATCTGAAGCCAGTAAGCATTGCTGGGGAAAACCAGAAAGCCTTTCCAAGTTGATCCCTATGTTACTCGGTTTTAGTTCTTTGTTGAGCCCTCTCTGATGTTAATATTATCCTCACTTTATGCTGGTTATTTCTATTTTTGCCTGCAAATCAGTGAGGGTCTTCAACCTTTTATGAATATATTCATATTCAACCTATTATGCATTCTGTTCCTTTATAACATCCATAAAGAATATTCTATTTGCTGCCCCACCTTTTCATTTTTATTCACTTCCTAAAATTATGATTTGTACTCATGCAGAAAAGAGTTAACATAGCAAGCCAGAGGTCTTTAGAAGAGACTGCTTGTAGGGCTGGCCCTTGGCTGGAGCCTGGGAACTTGACTTGTGAAAAGTCCTCTGCTTTTTGTTAACACTGTTTTGCCTGCTAGGAACACTTAAATGCCTGCTTTCCTTCTGGGAGCCTGGAATTTTGTTATGCCTGGTCTTTGTGCTTGTATGACCTGCCCCTAATAAAAATCCTTGCACTCTGATTCTGTAGTAGGTTTCTCTGGGCGGAAACTGCATAGCACATGGGAAGCCTGTGTATAGATTTCTCCAGACTCCATGTGATGTGTCTTTTCCCCTTGCTGATCCCATTGTATATTCTTTCTCTACAAAATCAACTTTAGCCTCTGAGTCTTGCAAGTCCTTCTGGTGTATCATTGAATGTGCATGTGGTTGTGGGACTTCTCAGAGTCCTTCCTTGCCAGCCTCCATTCAAACTGCTCTCAAAAGGTTAATATATTCATTAAACCTTAGTGATCTTTCCCTACTCTGTAACATCTGTTGACAATACTTTTGCTTTCAAAAATCTTCTTCCTTGGCATTAAGATAGCCCTACTCTGGTTCTCCTTATCCTTCACTCATTCAGCATTTATTGAATGCCTATATATGCAAGGCATTGTGTTAGGTATGTATCAGCGAGTGCAACAGTCCTGGTGCAGCATACGTTCCAGTGAGATGAAAAGCAAGTGGTACAAGCTGAGAAAAGTACCGTGTTATGAGTAAAAGGGGATATGCACTTCAGTAGGGTGGCCTGTGCGGAGGGCTTTAGAGCAGGAAAGTCTTTTTGGCAAAGAACCGGAAGCAATATATTATGGCAGAGACCGCCATGTGTAAATGCTCAGAAAAACCGCTTGGCATCTTCTAGCAACTGAAAAGGAGCCTAGTGTGGCTGGAGCACCATGAGACGAAAGAGTGGAGATGAGATTGGATATCAAGGTCCAGATCAGTTAGAGAGCTTTGGAGGTCATGTTTACAACTTTAAATTTTAAGAGCAATGGGAAGCCAAGTGACACAGATACCCTTTAAAAATATCATTCTTTTTTGGATTAGAGGTATAAAAAGGAGGAGAAAGCCTAGTTCAGAGATTACTGCAGTGGTGTAAGTGAAAGACAGTGGTGACCTGGGTCTGAGTGACGGCTGAGAAGATGAAAGAAGAAAGGGACTTTGATCTTCTTACCCCTTTGGTGATTACCTCAACTCCCACATCTTTAATTATCATCTCTGTGTAGAAGACTCTAACCCTATGACCTTACCTGATGTGAGTCACTGTTTCACATTTCAAAGGAATAATGATTACATTTCAGAAATCTAAATAGTACTGGAGCCATAATGCTTCTGTTACTTACTATCAGTGTGATCTCGGACATGTTATTTCACTTCTCTGTGCCTCAGTTTCCTCATTTGTAAAATACAAACAGTAGGTTAATACAGTACCTACCTTGTAGGTTGTCTATAAATGAGTTAACAGACAAAACAATTTGGAGTTCTAGCCTCCATGTGTCCCAAGAGGAATTGCCTTCAACACCCAATCTAGCTCTTTCTCCTGACATACCCATTTTTATTAATGGCACTAGAGATTTCAAACCACAGTCACATTTGACTCCTTGCTCTCAATTCCCTTGCCACACTGCAAGTAGAAACCTAAAATTAGAGATTGCTATTAAGTATTGTTTTTACTTCCATTTGCATATAAGGTAAAAGTTACGGTTTAATTTATTCATCAAAAAATATTAAAATTACATACCTGCTATGAGAGCCAAGCAGTTATACTAGGTTCCTATTAAATTCTAATCTTTTGATCTTCAGATGCAATTTCTGCCTTTTGATCTAAACTATATTTGAAGTTTATCAAAAATCTATTGATAAGAAATGAAGAGAAATCCCTCTAAGTAAAGTAATAAAAATGGAATTGCAAAAGATTGTCAGTAACCAAAACAAATAGGACCAATGAAAAATACCTAAGCATACTTTACTATCTCAAAGTTACTGACCTTACCAGTTCACTCGCGTATACAAAAAGGGTTCAGGGGCAGGGATATCACAGCTGTAGCCTGAGGAAAACAGTGCAAGCTATCCATCCCAAGGCTGACAGGAGTATTAGTCAATCTTGCCTGTCTTCCACAACTACATGTTTATGCTTTTTGAATGTTACTGAAATAGGTGGCATCTATTAGTAGTGCACTTATTTAGGTTCTGAAATTGACTATCAAATACTAAATAACTGACTTCTGAAGTTGTTCCTTTTCATGGAAATTTAATTATAATTGGTTTTGGAGATTATTTTCCCTCTGGGTCTATAGGGTTTAAATTCTGCAGACATCAAGGACTGATTGATAGAGGATGAGGCAGCTACACAAGGAATCACAACATTAAGCTACAGATACCACAGACATAGGCCTTGCCCTTATTAACACAACGATGAGCAAAACATGGATGATACCAAAGAATTTATTGTAAATGTAGTGGCAAATACATTCAGAATCATCATCATTAAAAAGGAACTAGAAAATTACACATGTTTAAAGTATGTGCTTTTTTCCCGCCACCTTTAAGTTAATGGCTAGTACCAACATTTTAAGTAATGAAATACTTAATGTGATGATCCATTTTCAGATAATTTCATGACTGTATCTTCATCTTAATTTTTAAAGCAGTTGACCATGAATTTCAGTTTCAGTTATTCTCTGTTTTTATCAATTCCGTAATGATCTGCAGAATCTTGTCATCTGAGTGGAAGAAAAAGCCATGAATAAATGCAACATTGTCTAATTTTCCAGTGTATACACATGTAAATAAGAGGTATATGTCACTAAAAATTTTTACATTAGAATACAGAATTAACACCAGTAATAAAACTAGAGACACCTATAAAATATTTTTTGCCCCACATAGATTTTATTGCTGTAGGTTATGCCATACCTAGTTTGACAAAAGTTAACATTTTGAAAACAGGTAACATTTGTATAGGCTAAACCCCAAAGAGATAATATGATGTGAACTGTTACTTCTTTATAAGGAATTATAAATTTTATTTTATAAAAATTCCTTGAAGAAAGTAAGTTTCTCAACTTTTTCACTTGGCTGCAATATACTGAAGGCTCTACTGACTCTTCAGTGTTCTTCAGAGTATGGCAGAATTTCCAAAGTATGAGCAAGGAAGAAAGAACTGTTATCAGTTTCTCCATGTTTAAGTCCAAAGGAAACAAAACATTCTAACAGGGAAGTGCTCTTGGAGGGGTGTCAATGGGGAAGTGACAGACCTCTCTACACAACAAAGGAATCAAATACCAATTAATTTGACAAACAGAGCAACAGAGGCTGCATTATTTGCTAAAGGGGTTTTGTTAACAACTGCTTCTACTTAATAGTTACTCTGAAATTGTGACTTCCTAAGAACCTCATAGCCACTCTTTAGAAAGTTATAATTATCAGGGCTGCAAAACTGAAATTCTGCATTTACGTTAGATACTCAGAGAATGCTGTCGCTTTCAATGGTTGCAATGGTTACAGTGGCATTAGAAACAACAACAACAAAAAAGTGGGAGGGGAAAAAGAGAGGTCACTTGTTTGAAGTTGGAATAATGGCAGGTCTAGAAAGAACGTTTTTCTTTTTTCTTTTTCAAGAGATGGAGTCTCACTCTCGCCTAGGCTGTAGTGCAGTGGTGTGATCACAGCTCACTGCAGCTCTGAACTCCTGGGCTCAAGCAATCTTCCCATCTCAGCCCTCTGAGTAGCTGGGATTACAGGCGCAAGCCACCATACCTGGCTCCAAGAACCATGATTTTTAAATTGAGGAAGAGAGAGTAAAAGAAAGTGGCTGGGCGCGGTGGCTCACGCTTGTAATCCCAGCACTTTGGGAGGCCGAGGCGGGCGGATCACGAGGTCAGGAGATCGAGACCACGGTGAAACCCCGTCTCTACTAAAAATACAAAAAATTAGCCGGGCGTGGTGGTGGGCGCCTGTAGTCCCAGCTACTCGGAGAGGCTGAGGCAGGAGAATGGCGTGAACTCGGGAGGCGGAGCTTGCAGTGAGCCGAGATTGCGCCACTGCACTCCAGCCTGGGTGACAGAGCGAGACTCCGTCTCACAAAAAAAAAAAAAAAAAAAAAGAAAGCACAAGAGTAAGTTCAGTTACGTTTTTTTCAAATGTTTGGCATTCTACCAACTTTTTGTTATAAATCCAAGAGAGAGCACTAACATACTTCTTCCTTCTTCCCAAGTCAAACGTATACACTACACCCAACGGTAAGTTCTGCTCTCTCTCTTATGGCAAAGGGAAACACTGATATCATTTCAAAAAATCATTTTGCTTAATTAAAAGCTGAGGTTCAACCTATACTTTATAAAGTATAATTCTTTCTAATGCCAAAGTTGTAATGCACAAAGCTCCCTGAGAAAAGAGCCCACATGTCTTAATATGTTAAGACTTGATCTGTTTCCAGCAGTATAGGAAAATTAATACATTTTAATGCTTATGCATTCATATTTAGTTATACAAATAAACACAGAGTATGAGGCTTCAGGGTAGTAGAACTAGATCAGTAGCTCCCCCAACTTGCCTGTGACTGTTGAGAATAAACTGGGGATACTTTTGAGAATAAACTGGGGATACTTTGTTCAGTACAATCATACTGAAGTCACTGATCAATTCTTAACATTAAAAAGACAACCAAATTTAAGTGCTTCCTGGTGTGACGCAATGGGGAGAATACAGCACCAACTAGAAAGTATTATTTTCCTCAAAACTTATTCTAATCATACCTCCAAATATAACTACCAGTTTATAGGAAATACATGAACATGTTAAAGCATGAGTATGTAACTAACCAAATCCTAAATGTAGGATATTCTACCAGAAAAACAACTCAGTTTATTAAAAATAATTAACTGCATTTAAAAACGGGATAGTCTTAGAGGGGAAATGTTACAGAATAAAAGATTTAAAAAATAATATAGCCACAGGCCTCTCCCATAGAGATCAGTATGTCTAGGGTAGGTCTTTGGACCTTGTATTCTTTGCAACTGCCAGGATGATTTTGATGATTTGGCAATTTTGAAAAACACTGCACTGGGCAAACTGCAAACTCAGGTGTCCATTTCAGATTTCTCTCTTATTTTTTGATGTGGGGTCTTGCTCTGTCACCCAGACTGGAGTGCAGATACTCGCCTCAGCCTCCCAAGTAGCTGAGACAACAGGTACAAGCCACCAGGCCTGGCTAATTTTTTTTTAATTGTTTGTAGAGATGGCATCTCCCTATGTTACCCAGGCTGGTCTTGAACTCCTGGCCTCAAGCGATCCTCCTGCCTCAGCCTCCCAAAGTGGTGGGATTACAGGCAGGTGTCACCATGCCCAGCTCATTTCAGATTTCTGTTGAAGGATAGTATGTTTATTTTATACAGAGAAATAGCTCTGCATTTGAAAAAACCATGCTGAAATAAACCTAACAGAAAGTCCCTAAATCATACACACACACACACAAATACATATATAGGTATGTGTGTATATACATATATTTCTTAGAGACAGAGTCTCTCTATGTTGTCTAGGCTGGACTTTAACTCCTGGGCTCAAGCAATCTTCCCACCTCAGCCTTCTGGGTAGCTAGGACTACAGGCATATGACACCATGCTTGGCTTATTATTTTTTTTTAAATAATAGCTATGTTACCAGTTTACTAAAATGCTAATAAGTAGCAAAGTTTACTATGCTCAGTTTTATTAACCTTTTTTTCTATGAAATGGCTAGAAATTTAGAAATGAAGTTTAAAATAGACAGGAGTAAACTAAACCTTAAGAGGATAATTAGGTTGTGAATAATCACTAATTGAGTTTGATGGAATTCAGCATAAAATAGATGGGATTTTTTACGACTTCAGTGTGCTTTAGTATACTCCAATGTTACAAAAAAATAATTTCTAGAATATTTCAGATTTTCTCTTAGAGTTTTTTTTTTTTTTTTTGAGATGGAGTTTCGCTCCTGTCGCCCAGGCCGGAGTGCAATCACGTGATCTCGGCGCTCACTGCAACCTATGCCTCTCAGGTTCAAGTGATTCTTGCGCCTCAGCCTCCCAAGTAGCTGGGATTACAGGTGCCCGCCACCATGACTGGCTAATTTTGTATTTTTAGTAGAGACAGGGTTTCACCATGTTGGCCAGGCTGGCCTCGAACTCCTGACCTCAGGTGATCTGCCTGCCTTGGCCTCTCAAAAGTGCTGGGATTATGGGTGTGAGCCACCGTGCCTGGCCTCTTAGAAAGCTTTTCCACACATTAGTACATAGGTATGTGTACACATACAAATATGTGTATACGGTCTTTCACTTACATTATAAGCAAACACTTACTTTCCAGGGACATCTTTGGATTTTCAAGCTTTTTTCTTAAAACAGAATCAATGAGAACTCTCAGCTGCTTGAAAATGACAGCTATCTTTACAGGGGCCTGTTAAGAGGAGATGAAAAAGTGGACAAAGTCAATCCAGGGGAGTGTGAATGTGTTTAAGTAAATCAAGGCAAGCATATATTACAATCTGCCTTAGCACATCTTGCTTTTAATGGAAAACACAATGGGAAAAATGCAAATTATTTCTGCTAGCTAGGCATGCAAACCTGTCAATTTCCTTATTAAATCTGGTAACTCTTCCCAAAATAAGGCAACTATTACTCCAATAATTGTTTTCTTCTCTATTTATATCAACTCTGGAAGTTAAGACTACAGTTATGGGGAGGGAAATTTTTTTTTTTTTTTTTAAGATGGAGTCTCTCTCTGTCGCCCAGACTGGAGTGCAGTGGCGCAATCTCACCTCACTGCAACCTTCGCCTCCCAGGTTCAAGCAATTCTCCTGCCTCAGCCTCCGGAGTAGCTGGGATTACAGGTGCCCGCCACCATGCCTGGCTAATTTTTTGTATTTTTAGTAGAGACAGGGTTTCACCATGTTGGTCAGGCTGGTCTCAAACTCCTGACCTCATGATCCACCTGCCTCAGCCTCCCGAAGGGCTGGGATTACAGGCATGGGCCATGGCGCCCGGCCTGGGGTGGAAAATTTTTTAAAACAGCTTTATTGAGATATAACTTACCATAAAAATGCACTCATTTTCACTAATTTCAATAGCTTTTAGTAAATTTATAGAGTTGTGCAACCATCACAATCCAGTTATAAAACATTTCCACCACCCTGATTTCTTTGCACAAACTGCATATAATTGTAAAGCTGCACTTAAAATTCACCTCTCCAGTCCTAGACAAACAGCTGTCATAGAATAACCTAACAATGTAATAGGTTTGCTTAGTTTAAGCTGGTCAATCTTGATGGGAGTACAGAGAAACAGATAAATTTATTGTCAGAAATAAGCATAGGTTGGTCTAATTTTTCCAGAGAAGAATTCAACGGTATGAATTATAAACTATAAATCTGTTTGGTCTTTTTATTCCTTTTTATTCCACAATGTAGTGGAATGAGAATAAATTTGGGTATCAAATAGTCCTAGATTTGAATCTTGCTCTGTCAGTAACAATCCATGTAAATCCTGGGAAAATTATTTAATTTCTCACTGTGTTTGAGTGTCTCTATCTATATGAAAGAAACTATAGAAATTACCTAACAAGGTTGTTAGGATATTAATTTGGGAAAATCCATATAAAGTTAACTACTGAAGTACCCAACACATAGAAAGCTAGAATTGTTATTAATAATAAATAGAATTTGTAATAGCAATATAATTTGATTTTCAAATTTAACAGATTTAAAACCAGAGAGGCAAGATAAAATAAGGAATTCTATTTAACTCATAAGAAGAAATTATGCAAACTCCAATAAAATTTTAAAAATGTACCTCAATGGTACTGGAAGTTGAAAATTTTTAATAATAAAATCAGTTGTACTATGTACCTGAAAATAGATCCAGCCATCAATAGAAAGAAGACGTTCTCGGTGTTGAACTTCTATATCACCACCAAAAAGTAAAACTGGAAAAGGGGTTATTAGGGTAGTTTCTCTCAAATACACTCTGGCATACCTTATCTACATGGGAAAAAGGGGGGAAAATAACTTCAAAATATAAAAATAGAAGGAGGTCATTTATCTTTTTCAAGTAAGCATTTTTCTACAATTTGTTATTCTACATTTTAAGCCAAGAGTATTTGTAAAGCTACATTTTCATTTTCTTATGTGTATAATTTATCAATTTTATAATAAATTACTATTACCACCTGTGCATTAATGCTATGAAAGGCATTTTAAATATTATTGCTAAGGCTGAGTTATATACTTTGAACATAAAGGAAACTAGGTACAAGCAATTTTATAATGCTAATGATATTAAATAATTAATGTTAAAATTATGATTTTCAGTTTCTGGTTGCTAAACCAATATTCAGCTATGGGTGTCAATCAGTAATTTCTCATGTTTTACATTTAAGTTTGATAAATGTTGAGAGTTATTCAAGCCAGTGCTTGAAATTACGGATCTTTGTTATTTTAAAGGTCAAGAAACAAAATGGAGGCACTTTTTGTAAAGGGAGAAGAAATATGTTTCAATATTTTATGTTCCCTTTTCTTCTCATACTGCCTTAAAAATGTGTGAATGAGACAGGTAACAAAAACCCAAAATATGAAAAGAAAATGCCATCTTAACCTTTACCATATGTTAAAAAATAAGAAAATGGAGTGGTCATGCAGCTCCAATTCAAAAGGTTGTTTTCATTGTAATCTATAAATATTTGCTATTAAATTATCTTAGGTGATACTTGACCGAAACTGTTGCAAATCATCCACAGTTCTACTACACCATCCAATATTCCCCTTATTTGGAAATAGCACATACAACTTGTCTTTCATTCCCTTCTGAGACAGCACCTTTTAATGAAATACTCAGGGGATTGATACATTATTAACCAACATCAATTTGCTATTACTGTCTTTATTCCACGTAGAAAAGATGACGGGCAGAGTAGAAACCTTACTATTTGTTTTTGAAGAGAAAATAAGCATTCTTTTGTTTGAGAAGCTATGTGCATCTTGATTTCAAATACTAACAAAAATGAATAGCTCAATTTGAGAACCAAATAAAATACCTGTTAGGGCATCCTAACTTGTTATGAATGACTTGTAGAATAATGCTCTGAATACTGGAATTTAGGAATGAGTACTTCACCTTCTCCTGGTATAAAAGCCATCCATGAGTTTGCAAATCTCGATTTACTGAGGATGGGTGTACTTGTGCTTTGCCTTGGGCCGTCTCCACAATGCAAGCCAATTTTTCTGTAACATCCACTGACTTTGTATAGATTATCTTCCCCACATTGTCATACAGTCCAGCCACCAGTACAGCTTTAAGAAGGGCAATTTCTTGGAATGAGAGGGTCTGTGAGGCTCTGTTTCCTTCCCAGCTGGTAGAAGTTGTGGAAGATGAAAATCCTGCTGCCTTAACCAACTTTATTAACTCCTGCTTTACATCCTAGATTGGTTTATGTTAAAAAGAGAAATAATCAAATTGATTATAGAAATTTCCAAATAACATTGTAGTTTATATTACTGCTTCCTATAAAAATTGACAGGATGCTAATGATTATTTAGCTAACTATAGCCCAAATTACCTTAGGGGAAAAAAAAAAGATACTGGAAAGTTAAGAATTAGAATCAGCTATTCTCCTCACCCTAAGACTTTAGATGTCTCAAAACATAAGAATGTCTAAAATTTGAGAGCAAGAAAAATGTGTCTGAACACATTTTCATTCACTACATCTACTTCCATAGTAGCTCTCCTTTTTCTCTGGAGATTTTTACTCAATGAGGATGGTCAGCATTGAGAAAGAATTGACAGAAATCTTGGTCCTAGATTGCAAGTACCTTCTTCATTTGTTTCTGGAAAGCTCATCTTAATTTCTTAAAGAACTTTGAAAAAGTTTATTAATGGCAACTTCATTTAATCTAAAATTGTTGCCTAAAATGTTTTTCTACGTTTAATATGTGCTGATCAGCAAAACTAGCACAGGAAGGATGGGCATTTTTCAAAGTACACAGGATACAAGCAATTAAAAGGTGATGTTTACCTTTAGGATATCCTTTATGTTTTAAGTTTGGGGCTTAAGGGACTTTGATTCTAGGGGAGAAAAGACCAAACAGACAGCTGCCATAACACCACAGGTTTGGTGAAGACATCTAAAACTTTGTAGTCTCAGGGAGGTGAAGAAAAGGCTCACAGAAGAAGGGGTGGAAAGCAATTTGAAGATAAAGGAAAAGGGGCTAAATTGAAGAAATAGCCCCCTCTGGGCCAACTGACTGGGATTTCTACATGTTCCCAGTCAGTTGGCCCAGAGGTGGCTATTTCTTCAATTTAGCCCTTCATGTGCTTCGAGAAGGACAAAGTTCATTCCACTTAGAGAAGTCTCTGCTGTCATCCTAGCAGTTTTTTTTAATTACAAAAAGTAGTGTGTCAAATATGGGAAAAAAAACCTTTTTACTTTTTAAAATATGAGTATATAATAGGGGAATTATGTGAGAGATACATTATTTTCTGATTACTTTTATAGCATATCTGGGCCAAGCGAGGTGGCTCACACCTGTCATCCTAGCACTTTGGGAGACTGAGACGGGAGGATCGCTTGAGACCAGGAATTCAAAACCAGCCTGGCCAACACAGCGAGACCCCATCTATTTAAAAAAAAACTTTTATAGCATATCTGTATTAAACATCATTTCCTTTTAAATAAGTATCAATAAAAACAAAAAGACAGTATTTGTGGGGGAGCCCTGCTTGTCACATTCAGCTTTTTTTACATTTTAACTACACTTCTACTCTCTCTCCTCCCAGAAATAAATCTACTCCTGAATGGCAACCTGAGTAATGGGCTAAACCATCTGGTTTCCCTTCCTAAGAACAGACTGATAAAGTTGATCACAACTAGCCACTAAGTATGATGCTTTGGATGCCTTTTCATAACTAGCCATCCCCGGCTGAAGCTAAATAGCTGGCCAATATTTAGGGACATATAATAGAATTTCATGAAAAGGAATCAGGGCTCTTTGGAAATATAACTGATTCCAAGCCTGGAGCATAAAATACACTAGAGAAGCCTTCTGTACCAAAAGCAAGGAAGCCATCAAAGATTGCTAAGATTATATGAAAAGGACTCAGCAGCCAACCCAAAGGGGCTCTCCCTTCCCAAAGGGGGGACAGTTTGAGTATTAAAAAATTAACATCTGTAGAGAACTGAAACACATCAAATATATTTAAATCAATAAGTTCATAACAACTAAAAAAAAAAAAACAAGATTCACTGATTACTTGTGGAGATGCTTAGGAATCAACTCATTATGAAAACTGCTAGGTAGAAGGAAACAAGCATTTATCCTAATTTTCTTGTATAGACCGTACCTCAGGGTATTCAAATATTGATAAGGAAAAAGTAGTTCTTCATGAAGTAATTCTAGCTAACAAGTAGAATTATACCATCATTTGCAACCCTAATGAAACAATAGGTCCGAGTGTTATCAATGGCTGCTAAAAGCATTGCATGAAAAGCCAGTGGGAAATTTTGTAATGGATGAATCTAGCTGGCCCCATTGATATATCTTAATGTTACAAAAAGGGAGATGACTCTCAAAAAAAGAAAAAAAAAAGATGAACCTGAATTGGATTACTCTCTCAATATAACACCCATTTATAAGAAATACAGGACATAGAAGAATATGTTAAATAATACCACAAGGATACAATCAGCCATATCCAGACCCTAATGAAACAATAGGTCTGAGTGTTATCAATGGCTGCTAACAGCATTACATGAAAACCAGTGGGGAATTTTGTAATGGATGAATCTAGCTGGCCCCACTGATATATCTTAATGTTACAAAAAGGGAGATGACTCTGAAAAAAGGAAAAAAGAAAAAATAAAGATGAACCTGAATTGGATTAAACTCTCAATATAACACCCATTTATAAGGAATACAGGACACAGAAGAATATGTTAAATAATACCACAAGGATACAATCAGCCATATCCAGAATGCAGGAAACTCTACAGGACAATATCTGGTTTCTTCAAAAAATAAATGGCAAATAGGAAAAAAACTGAGAAAGGAGTAACTATAGGTTAAGAGATTTTATTAAAAAACATATCAACCAAATTTAAAGTGTGGGCCTTGTTTGGATCATCCTTTGAATTAGCTGTAAAAAAAAAAAAAAAGCCAGTAATGAGGTAACTGAGGATGTTTAAACACTGTCTGTATGTTTGATGGTATTAAGGAATTGAGTATTTTTAGGTGTGATAATGTTTAAAAAAAATCTGATACCATCTTAACAAACTCTGTTCTTGAGTGGATGTAGGTGTAGTGTTAGGTTGAGATAATATTATCTATGGGGAGGGGGGCACTTCAAAATCTAGAGGGCAGATAGTAGAATAAAAGGAGTACAAGTAGGTTGACCACAGGTTGGTAATTATGAAAGTGGGAAATGGGTGAAAGTTCATTATGTCTGTATAATTTGATGTATGTTTGAAATTTTTCGTAATTAAAACCACATTTCAGAGTTGAGAAGAAATGTAGATTATCTCCTTTCAACTTGTTTTTTTTTTTTCCCCTTTTCTTTTTTTTTGAGATGGAGTCTCGTTCTGTCACCCAGATTGGAGTGCAGTGGCGCGATCTCGGCTCATTGCAAACTCTGCCTCCCAGGTACAAGCAATTCTCTGCCTCAGCCTCCCAAGTATTTGGGGTTACAGGTGCCTGCCACCACACCTGGCTAATTTTTGTATTTTTAGTAGAGATGGGGTTTCACCATCTTGGCCAGGCTGGTCGTGAACTCCTGACCTCATGATCCACCCGCCTCGGCCTCCCAAAGTGCTGGATTACAGGCATGAGCCACTGCGCCCAGTCCTTGTGTTTTTTGTTTTTGTTTTTTTTGAGACAGAGTTTTGCTCTTGTTGCCCAGGCTGGAGTGCAATGGCGCGATCTTGGCTCACCACAACCTCCATCTCCTCGGTTCAAGTGATTCTTGTGCCTCAGCCTCCCGAGTAGCTGGGATTACAGGCATGTGCCACCACACCCGGCTAATTTTGTATTTTAGTATAGAAGGGGTTTCTCCATGTTGGTCAGGCTGGTCTCGAACTCCCAGCCTCAGGTGATTTTTTTTTTTTTTTAATGAAAAACTGAGACTTCTAATTCCCAAGATAGTGTTTATGTAATTGTGTTGCATCTCTTTTCTTTTCTTTCTTTTTTAAAAGAGAGAGGGTATCACTCTGTATACAGTGGTAACAATTGTAACTCACTGCAACCTTGAACTCCTGGGCTCAAGCAATCCTCCCACCTCGGTCTCCTGAGTAGCTGGGACTACAGGCGTGTGCTACCATGCCCATTTAATTTTTTTATTTTTGGTAGAGACGCAGTCTCACTATGTGCCCAGGCTGGTCTCAAACTCCTGGCCTGAAGCCATCTTACTGCTTCAGCCTCCCAAAGCACTGGGATTACAGGAATGAGCCAGTCTTTTTAATCATTTCTTGAACATATTATGATTATTAAATACTATTTTAAATCACTGTGTAATACATACAAGTTAATTGCTGGAAGAAAGAAGTACAATCACAAATGTACTAATTCAACAAATGTTTACTAAGCCCTTACTATGTGACAAGTATTTTCCTAGGCATTCTTTTTTCCAAAATAAACTTATTATAGTTACCCATGACTCTGAGTGAGAGATCCATATTAAGAATTACCTCTAGGGTTAACAGTGATGTTCTATTAAGAAAGTTCCTCCGGCAATATGTGATTTCAGAACGATAACCTCCTTCTTGTCGTGCTTTCTTCCATCTAGATAAATAAAATGTCAATTAATGAATAAAGTTCACCATGTTCTCTTTCCAAACTCTTTTTCAGAGCTAGTAACCAAAGTAAGATTTAATTAAATTATAATTTTAAAAGGGGAGGGATCTTGCTTGTAGCAGCTACCAATTGTATATAAGAATATTAACTTATTAACAGATCTGTTAACAGCATTAACAGATATTTTCCATGTATGTTTAACAGTAAATTATTAAGTTACTTCAAATATGAGTTAATATACATATAATACCAAATACATTATTCTTAAGTTTTAGGAAGGATTATAAAACACATGAATCTCTAACATAATTATACCTTGACAGATGAAATAACTAAAAATAAATTTACACCTCAGATGTACAATTTTAATAAGTCAAAGGTAATATATTTTAAAGTAAATAACCTCAGGTAATTGGCTTATTGATAACGGCCAGATTATGTTTTTACCCTAGATATGCATTGTAGATCGTCAGGTGGTCTGAATCTGCCATGGCCAAAGCTGATTTTGCAAGATCTGCTTCATCTTTTCGACCAATTGGTGTGGTAAAAGGAGACTTCTCTGTCATAACTGCAGCTAGTGTTGCCTATCCATAAATGACAAAACAATTTATCATTAAAGAGCAATACAGTGAAAGTTAACTTATAAAAGAAAGCAGATCATAAAACAATCACACTTTAAGTTGCCTGTTTATTTTCAATATTTTATTATGTTTATTAGTATTATACTAATGTTTAATATAAAATACTAGTTCTATAGCTAACTTATATTTTCATTTTAAACAGTTATTTTTTGTTTCATTTTAAGGAATTTCAAAAATAAATCCTTTTACTTTTATACCCTTTCTGTGAGGTAAGGAGGCAATTATCACCACAATCAGAGAAAAAAAACTGAACATTTATATAAATGATTTATAGTCTGTCACAGAGTTAGAGGCAATCTGGGAATCCTAACTCAGTTATCTTGGCCTCAAGACTGCTGAATTTCCACTCTTAGTCTGCCATGATCTTTAAAAATAATTTGTACTACGTAATATTCCATTTGTTGTAGGTTTTCAGATAAACTATCACGGAAGAGGTTATTTTTTGAACTTGGCAAAATTCTGGTGAACATCTATTTCGAATACCAAACAAAGAGAGACTATAGTAATAAGTCACATTTTCTTCATTCTGTTTTTATTTTTATTTTTGGGTTTTTAAGAGACAGGGTCTTGTTCTGTTGCCCAGGCTGGGGTGCAGTGGCCCAATCATAGCTCACTGCCCCCTCCTACTCCAGGGCTCTAGCAATCCTCCCACCTCAGCCTCCTGAATAGCTAGGTCTACAGGGGTGCACCACCATGCCCGGCCAATTTTTTTATCTTAATTTTTTTTGCAGAATCAGGGTCTCACTATGTTGCCCAGGCTTCCATTCTGTATTTAAATAGCCTTTATTGGTAATCCCAGAAAAGGCCATAGCTTGATAAAGTTGGAAAGTTGGAATGGCACAGTAAGCATATGTGCCCAGAGACTCAGACAGATTTGAATTTGTTAATTCTGACATAATTTGAGAAAAGAGAACTCTGCTAATTATTGGCTCAGAGAGAGAGCCCAAAAAAGGAAAGAAAAAAAGTTTTTAATTTTACTTTTCAAAGTTGGTAGTGTTCAAAGCTTCCTAAGAATCATCCACTACATATTCCATTAAATATTTCAAGTGGGTTGAAAACAAAAGTTTAGACAAGCCAAAATCACTCACAAAATAGTACTTACAGTACACTTAAGTAATGGATGAACAGATTTTCAAGTATACAAATATAAAAAGTTAAATATTATATTAAAAAATTCTTATCCAACCTGGCCAACATAGTGAAACTCCATCTCTACTAAAAATACAAAAATTAGCCAGGTGTGGTGGCAAGTGCCTGTAATCCCAGCTACTTGGGAGGCTAAGGCATGAAATGCTTGAACCCCAGAGGCGGAGGTTGCAGTGAGCCTAGATTGCACCATTGCTCTCCAGCCTGGGCGACAGTGCCAGACCCTGTCTCAAAAAACAAACAAATAAACAAACAAAGAAAACAAAAATCAAACATTCAGGCCCTCTCGGTTTTAATGTTAGTATAGACATTCTATTTAGTTAAAAAAATTTTTAATTAACAATTGTTTCCAAACTTGTAATTTCCTGGTCAAAGGATATTTAAAGTGAAGCAGCAACAGCATTGTTTGACTTACCACTGGGTCAAGGCAGCCAAATATGGCACCAAAAATAAGCATCTTGCCAATCTTGACATTCACAGGTAAAGCTGCAAGGTGTTGGCCCAATGGAGTCAGTTGAGGCTCATTTAATTCACAAGCTCCAATTTTTCGGAGCAAATTCATTGCATTGCTGATCACTTGGAGCTGAGGAGGATCTAAGGCTTTGGAGAGGAAATCTTCAGGAGAACCAAGATTACATTTCTGCAGATTAAAGAAGTAATAAAATTGGTATGAAATCAAAGAATAAACATTACCCAATGAGATGGTACTGGAACTAAATTTGACTTCAGTAAAATTTTGAGCAAAGAGGGTAAAATGTGTTAAGTACGGCTATCCTGTTTTTTTTTTATAATGAGGGTAGAGGAGTTGGGGGGAAGAGTGTATGAGTCTATGTGTGTGTTTGGGTGGGGAGGGAATAAGGATTAGATTTTCCAGTCCACATTTTTAGTTTCTTCATTCCTGATTTTGATAGGAGTCAAAAAATCTAAGAACTGAAGGATATTACAGATCTTTCAGTCTAAGAAGACCTTTGTTTAGGTCAGGATTTCTCAATCTCAGGACTACTGATATTTTGGGCTGGATAATTCTTTGTTTTAGGGAGCTGCCCTGTACACTGTCAGATGTTTAGGAGTATCCCAGATCTCTACCTACTAGATACCATTTACCCTCCCTGTCCAATTATGACAACCAAAAATATCTCCTGATATTGCCCAACGTCCCCTGGTAGGCAACAGTGTCCCCAGTTGAGAACTACTAGTCTAGATTATGAGGCTGTATTTTAATCTATAAAGTGTAAGTGTCTGGCAAAATCAAAACACAGTGGATTTACTTATAATAAGATGGATAAGGGCATATATTAAAGAAGAGTAAAAAAGTTGAAAATCTAAAGCAATATAAGGTAACTTTAGTGTTCATTTTTTTCTTTTCTGGAAAGGGGTGAAGGACAAAATCCATCTAAGTTCCCTTGAGATTACCATAATATGAAGGCATAATTCCTCCAAAGGTACACGTAAGATTTCAGGAACAGAATAATCCATAAAGCCTTCAAATCTGAAAAATAAAGTAATACTAAATACATATTATCAGAAATGTCACATAATACTGGTTTATGTGTTTTACATTTCCAGTGCTATGCCATACCTTTCTCTTGTGTACATTCGGAAACAGAAGCCATCTCTGACCCGCCCAGCTCTTCCCTGGCGCTGCAAAGCACTGGCTTTACTGACAAACGTCTCGACCAACGAACTCATCTGACTGCTTTCATGGTACCTAAAGAAATGTTTTAGGAGAGAATATGTAGATAATTGACTTAAGTCAAAACTGGAAAAAGCTGGATTTGACTCTTACAGCTAAGTTAAACACAGGCTTAAAAAGTCCATTATTGTGGACCAATAGTTCTCAAATTATGCTTCATATTTAAATAATTTAGTAAACATTGCATACTAAATATACTACAAATTAAAAGTCTGGCAAAAGAAAAAAATTATTTAACTTATCCTTTCTCATACTAATCTGATCATAGAATCTTTTTTAAATTTAGTAGAATACCTATTAATTATGCAATGATAATTCTTTGAAATATTTTGAGAAGTGTTACTGTGACCATTACAATTCAACATACCTTTCACGATACAGTTAAACCCTGAAAACATTTTCTCTAGAGGTACAATTCAAAGAATCAAGAATCTACTTTTTATTGAATAGTGGTACTCCCTTGCAAATATTGCTATGGTTTCCTAAAACAGGGGATAGTGTATCTAGATTATAGTAAACTACTAAAGGTGGTCTGTCCTAGTTATTCAATATAAACATTATTTATTCAGTAGTAATCTTTTTGTTGAAAATTCAGTTACAGTTACCTATTAGGTTCCAGTTACTGAACTAGGCACTTTCAGTTATAAAATTTTCATTTTGGCTGGGCGAGGTGGCTCACGCCTGTAATACCAGCACTTTGGGAGGCTGAAGCAGGCAGATTGCCTGAGGTCAGGAGTTCGAGACCAGCCTGGCCAACATGGTGAAACCCTGTCTCTACTAAAAATACAAAAAAATTAGCCAAGTGTGGTGGCATGTGCCTGTAATCCCAGCTACTCAGAAGGCTGAGGCAAGGGAACTGCTTGAACCAGGGAAGTGGAGGCTGCAGTGAGACTGTGCCACTGCACTTCCAGCCTGGGCATCAGAGCAAGACTCCGTCTCAAAAAAAAAATAAAAAGAAATTTTCATTTTACCCATTTACAAATGAAGAAACTGATGATTAGAGAGGTTATATGTTACATTACTTGCTCAAGAGATTTAAATTCAGCTCTTACTCCAAAAGCCGTGTTTCTTTTTTAAATAATCACACAAAGAATGGTTTTTGTTAAACAATTTATTTTACAAATAAAAAATCAATAAAAATTTATGTTCTGAAAATTTTTCTCAGCACTTTTCTAAAAGTAGCAGTATAGTGGTATTACTTATGGGAAAACCCATGAAATGAAATTCTGACATTTACTCTCGGATATTTTAAAGTTTCCTATAGTTTCTCTAAGGCTTTTGCTTTGGACAGAACCAGGACATTTAGGATTTTCCCTAAATAATTTTAGGATTTCTCCCAAGAATTCAAGAGCCCCAACCTCTTTCCGGTTTAAACATGTTTTGATTTGGGAAATTTAAACTTACTTATTTTCTTTTGTTCTTCCAGTGTCAATTACGAATACAACATCAGGAATAGTAATACCCGTCTCTGCAATATTGGTTGCTAAAACAATCTGAAAATAAACAAAAAGCTTAAAACATTTAGACTACTTTCATGAATATATCATTATTTAAATTAGTTTGAGCTGATGAAATTTAAAAACTGAATTTCAATTTCAGTCACAAAAATTTACAATCTATTTGCTATTACTGTGTAATTTTAATTTACTCTAGTTTTGTCAGCTTAGCTTACTAATTAGACTAAATCTAAAATACAGATTTTTATTCCAACAAAAATACCACTCCCCTAATTCTAGTCAATCTCTTAAAAATGATATAAGTAGGGCTGGGCGCAGCAGCTCACGCCTGTAATCCCAGCACTTCGGGAGGCCAAGGTGGGAGGATCACCTGTGGTCAGGAGTTTGAGACCAGCCTGGCTAACATGGCGAAACCCTGTCTCTATTAAAAATACAAAAATTAGCCAGGCTTGGTGGCAGGTGCCTGTAATCCCAGCTACTCAGGAGGCTGAGGCAGGAGAATCACTTGAACCCGGGAGGCGGAGGTTGCAGTGAGCCGAGATTGTGCCACTGCACTCCAGCCTGGGCAACAAGGCTGGAGTGTTGTTTTGAAACTCAGTCTCAAAACAAAAAAACATAAGTAGAATGGGGAACTGGGTAGAGAATGGAAACAGCTTAGCACAACCCTTCACTATTATTAGGAAAAAAAAAATCACATTAATGAGAACTAGGTTGTTGTCCTGGCTCTGTTACTTATTAGCTTTGTGACCTACTTAATGGTTTATGTACAATAAAAATCATCAGAGAGGATCTGCCTAGAGAACAACAAGAATACTCCCAGGATTTAAATATCCAATCTCCTTTGTGATGCCTTCTTGGGAAAAAGTTGTGACTTTTTTTCCTCAACAGGCAACATCCATACCATGTTTTTCAACTAGCACTCCCTCAATGAAGTCTTCTCCCTTAAATAGCACATAATGTAAATATTCAAATGCTTGAATTGTAACATTGGGTTCACTTCTGATGATGGTAAGGTGCAGAACACTTGGAGTTGGCAATGTGCTATCAGGCACTTAATTTTAACAACTGTCTTTGATGATAAAAAGTTATACTGCCATCATAAAATACTCTCAGGTGGATCACATATAAATTTGCTGTACTAAATTTTACCTTCCTGACTCCTGGAGGAGGAAGTGTGAATGCTGCAGCTTGATCTTGGGTTGAAAGAATAGAATGCAGAGCTATCACTTTATATCTGAAAGTTAAAATCATAGTTCTTAGCAAGAGTTTCTCTTTAGAAGACACTGCAAAGAATAACAAAATTTATTTGCATATAGCAAGCAACTTTAAGATTTTTTACTACGAAAAAATTTAAACATACACATTTACAGAATTGTACAATGAAACCTCATATACATGCATCACAAAGAATATAAACAAATTATGCGAATAGGATTAAATTTTTTTAATGTTCTTTCTAATGTTGAAGTGGTTTATATGGTTTACTACAGTAGTAATAAACTCTATCAAAACATATAGTAAACAGCTGATTAAATATATATGGATGATAAACCGCAGCTTGGTTGGAGTTTTGCACGATTTAGCGGGTTGGCAGGAGTCACCATCTTATATTTTAACCACAGGATTCCCTCTGCTTAATCTTATTAGAAGATGAAGGCTGGCCAAGTGTGATGGCTCAGGCCTGTAATCCCAGCACTTTGGGAGGCCGAGATGGGCGGATCATCTAAGGTCAGGAGTTTGAGACCAGCCTGATCAACATGGTAAAACCCCATCTCTACTAAAAATATAAAAATTAGCTGGGCGTGGTGGCGTGCACCTGTAGTTCCAGCTACTTGGGGAGGTTGAGGCAGGAGAATCACTTGAACCCGGAGGCAGAGGTTGCAGTAAGCTGAGATTGCACCATTGCACTCCAGCCTGGCCGGCAGAGCAAGACTCTGCCTCAAAAAAAAAAAAAAAAAAAGAAGAAGATGAAGGCTACAGGCAGTGGCTCACGCCTGTAATCCTGGCACTTTGGAAGCCCATGGTGAGAAGTTCGCATGAGCCCAAGAGTTTGAGGCCAGCCTGCGCAACAGGGGGAGACCTTGTCTCTATGAAAAAATTTTTTTACATTAGCTGGGCGTAGTGGTGCACAACCTGTGGTCCCAGCTGCTCAGGAGGCTGAGGTGGGAGGATTGTTTGAGCCCAGGAGTTTGAGGCTAAAGGTGCAATCATGCCACTACACTCCATCCTGGGCAACATACAGAGAATCTGTCTCAAAATGGAACAAATGCAGAATATAGTACCTAAAAATTTTTAGTAGATAACATGTTATAATGGAAGTGTTTAAAGAAAAAAACTTACTTCCCCATAGGTAATTTTAACCCATGGTGAAAAGACTTTGAAAACTCTGATCAAGGGTTTTAATGTACCAAATATTTTCCTATTTTAAAACTACCAGGAATATAATGAAGATGTGTAGTTACCGTTCAGAATAAAATCTTCTATCATTTGATAGAAGATCATACAACTGCTGAATATGAGCAAGGCCTGGTAAAAAGATCAATACTGCTCCTTCAATATTTCTGAACTGGGGACTTTTATCTGAAATTTTAAAAAAGATACAATATTCAAAATAAGAAGATAAGGAACAGCATATAAAACATTAATAAAACATCTCCAGCTAGTAGAAATGCTTTATCAAATCAAATGGAGACCCATTAGAAACAGAAATATACCTAAGTATGCAAGAAGTTCCAAAATGAGATCCAGGTTGATTTTATGAGGATTCATGTATAGAATAGCATGCTGAGTGCGGCTGCTGTACTTTTGGTAAAATGGATTTAAATCAGCATGCGCTCCAGTCTGAACTGGGATGTATTCCTAAAAGAAATCCAACCAGAGGGAGCTGAATAAAAATATTAAGTATTTTTGTAAGACAAAGAAGGAAAAAAGGTGGTATTTGCATTCATTCAAATCTATATTTTTCTCATTGTCACCATTACTATTTTGTTAAAATACAGGAAGAGTATACTTTTTAATAGTGGTGAGAGTATCAGCATCTCTGTCCTATAATTTAATGTCATCCAGCCCTTAGGTATAGCAAAACCTTTTTATCTTGGCATATACATACTAAAGAATTGTAGAAAAACATACTGTAATCATGTATGCATCATTCTGTGGCAACTAAAAAGCAGCCAGGCCAAGAGAGGTCATAACGTTAGCAAGTAGTTTGTACCTGGCTCATTCCTTCTACATTCTACTTTGGCACCTGAATTCCAATAATCTCTTTTGAAATAACTATATTCTAAAGTCTTTCTTTAGTTTGTAATTTTTACCTCTGGGGTTTTAGGGCAAGATTTTAATTTTTGCTTTAAAAATTTAATTTTTGTCTATCTGCTTAATTAAAATATAAAGATAACTTTGTTTTCATCAAATTGGAAACATGCATGAAATATCATGGCTATGACAAAAATGCTGGATCTAGTACCACTGGCTAAAATGCAGGATAACATTGTTTTTGTGATATTTCTGAAAACATGTAATTGAGACTAACTTCCCAGGAAGAACTATGCCCTAGACAGCTTCACTATGTATGTATGTATGTATGTACGTATGTATGTATGTGTCTATCTATCTGCCTATCTATCTATCTATCTATCACCATCTACCTATCACCATCTTGCCTCTGCCCTGCTCTACCTGTCTGTCTGTCTGTCTATCTATCTATCTATCTATCTATCTACCTATCACCATCTTGCCCCTGCCCTGCTCTACCTGTCTGTCTGTCTATCTATCTATCTATCTACCTATCACCATCTTGCCCCTGCCCTGCCCCATCTATCTATCTATCTATCTATCTATCTATCTATCTATCTATCTATCTATTATCTATCTATCTATCTATCTATCTATCTATCTATCTATCTATCTATTTATCTATCACTATCTACCTATCACCATCTTGCCTCTGCCCTGCCCTATCTATCTATCTATCTATCTATCTATCTATCTATCTATCTATCTATCTACCTATCACTATCTACCTATCACCATCTTGCCTCTGCCCTGCTCCTGCCAGGACAGAGGCTAAGAAAACCAATGGCAAGGATCTAGATTTGGGACTACCTATTTGACCACCTATGGTGTTGAGACAAAGTAGAGAAAAATCACTACTAATGTACTCCTCAATAACTGATCACTGTTACAAAAAGAAGTTGCTTCTAATTTGTATGGTCCTTGATTTTGCATGCGTACCTAGATGGCCCAGAATAGTGTAAGAGGACAATCAAAGTATCACAAATCAAAGACTACAGTCTATGAAATAAAGATTAAAGAAATGACCTTTAAAATTTGTTCATTCTCAGATCTGTTCCTCATCTATCAAATTATACTCAAATTCACTGTGTTAACCATATGATTTTGAAACTCTTGTGGCAGGTTAGGCCCTGGATATCATTATCTGATATCTTTCAAAATATTTTCTTTTTACCTGATATTTTTTTATTCCCCCTGCTTTGCTTGTAACATTAATGGTTACTTCTTCTTCCTCTTCCAGAAACTTCTGACAATATTCTGAGTCTTTTTCCAGTACAAAGCCTGTTTCTTCTATTATATCTTCAAGATGAAAAACCTGCATAGAATAAGGCATATAAATGAGTGAATTCAAATTCGTTTCAGTAAATATCATTTTAAAGAGAACAGGGGACACCACCTTTTGAATGTCACCAAACGCTAATTTAGAATATTATGAAAAAAAATTTTTAGTATTATTTGGAAATGAAGACTTGGTTGACATAGAGGGATTGTCTCTAAAGTCTCAGGACAAATTACATTATGAGATATATTTATATATATACATATAATGTGAAACAGTTAAGAGTAGATTGTATCAGCTGAAATGAAAAGGTAAGAATCAAGAATAGAATAAGTAGAAAGGAAGCTTCAAAGACAACCCTAAATTTGAGGGGTGGGTGAAAAAGGAGTTCCTTATTGCCAGGTAGCCACTCTTTTTTTTTTTTCCACTAGCCATTAGATGACCAGGGAAGGGCAGCAACTCTTAATCTGAATACAATGATTTTCATGTGAAAATAGTTTTATGTTCTTTAGCCCTCACTGCTGTCTTGAGTCAGTCCCCTCCTTTCTCTCCTATCCAGCCTCAGGCAAGGCAGTAACAGCCATCTGATTCTTAAGGCTGTGTCCGGCTCGTCTGTCGACTCACTGTACCTAGGAATAGTTCTGGCCTCTGACTACAAGTGCCCATCTTCTAGGGAAAGAACCTGGTGGGAATGCAGTTTCTGCTTATACACACATTATAAAGAAAACTTACCTCAACAGGATAACTTCTTCCTGAAATTCTGAGAATGGGGCAGTGTGTGAAATATGTAGAAAATTTTTCGCTGTCCACAGTGGCACTCATTAGAATCAAGTGTAGATCAGAACGTTTTTGTAAAATTTCCTTCAAGATGATTAGTAGGAAGTCTGACTGGACACTTCTTTCATGAACCTAGTTTTAAAAAGGGAATTTAAAAATTCATCATATATTGTGTAAATTCTAGTAAGAGGCTTGAACAATCAGACACCCAGATTTACTAAAAGTTATTCAATATCTAAGTACAGTCAGTACATGTGCGGGGAGGGAGAAGCTGTATGTTTTAAATAAGACAGATCTTCAGAACTGAAAATAAAGTCATTCTCTAAAATTGGAAGTCACTGAAAATCATATAGTGAACTAGATTAGCCATGACAGCATGACTCTACCCTAGGAGATGGTTTGCAAATCAGATCAGATGTAGCTGATAAGGCCGGGTGCAACCCTAAGTTTGAGGGGTGCATGAAAAAGGAGTTCCTTATTGCCAGTAGCTCATACTTGTAACCCTAGCACTTTAGGAGGCCGATGCGGGCGGATCACCTGACGTTGGGAGTTTGAGACCAGCCTGGCCAACATGAGGAAACCTTGTCTCTACTAAAAATACAAAAATTAGCCGGGTATGGTGGTGTGCACCTGTAATCCCAGCTACCTGGGAGGCTGAGGCAGGAGAATCACTTGAACCCAGGAGGCAGAGGTTGCAGTGAGCCAAGATCATACCACTGCATTCCAGCCTGGGTGACAGACTGAGACTCTATCTCAAAAAAAAAAAAAAGATGTAAGGTATATCCCAAATTTCACTTAGAAGGCAGAGTGACTCCTAAATCTTTGCCACTAATATAAAACTATACTGTTACCATTACAAGACAGAAGGTTTATCTACTAGGTAGCAAAAGAGGCATTAACTAGCAGGAATCCGACAGAATCTCTATCACTGTCAGAAAAAAGGGTTTTATGCTCTAACACATGCATTTTAGGGAAGAGCACAGATGAGGTATACTGTCAGAACTTTAGTATCTGTTGACTGTATGAGTCTGTCTTCCAACTTTCTGTACTGTGCCTTATTTCTACTCTATTTTATAACAGATTTAAGGTAGCACAAAACGATGAAGTGTATCAAGATAACAAAACAGGTTTTATCATTCATTTGTTTGGAAGGGAGGCAGTAGGGGTTAAGTGTTCAGACTCTGAAATCAATTGCTAAGGTCCAATTCTTGGCCACTTACAGTGTGACTTAGGGAAAGTCATTTCAATATTCTGTGTCTATTTCTTCTCTAAAAGGAGAATACAAATAATGCAAATTTCATAGAGTTGTGACAATCAAATGAGATAATGCAAAGCCCTTAGAACAAAGCCTAACAATAAGTACTCAGCATTGTGCTAGATGCTGGGGTTTAAAAAGCAACCAAGAGAGTTCTCTTACTTTGAGTTTTCAGTGCAGTAAGAAGATACTGTATAGGATGGTTTGAAATTATATTTGAAGGATAGCTAATCCAGATGGTCAAGAAGGCTACTAAGACAAATACCACTGATGCTGAGGACTGAGGGATGAGTATGAAAAGAAAAAGGAAGAAGAAATGGGATGAAAAAAGGAGAAAAAAGCGTTCATATCAAGGTGCACAGTGTGTATGAATTCATGGTAGAAAGAAGGATCATACTAACATTCAGAAACTGGAGAAACAAAAACAATGACTTGTGCATGGGATCGGGGATGGGTTAGAAATAAAGCTGGTAAGATACTCAATAAACTGCCCTGTAAGGCCTTGTCAGCTGTGTTAAGGTGTTGTGATTTTATCCCAATGAGTCAGGAAGACCAGTGCTTAACGCATTTTAAAGCAGAGGAATCATGTGGTCTGAGTTTTATTTTAAAAAGGATAATCCTGGCTACAATGTGGAAAATGCAGTGGAGGAGAGCAAAATAAAGCAGAAAGTTTAATTCATTAGAGACTTTTGTAGTAGTTACAGAAATAATGGTGGCCTCTCCAAGGGTAACGCCAGTGAATATGGAGAAAAGTGAATGTACTTGAGAAAGGCAAAATAAAAGGACTATAGGACTGGATTCAGGGCATGTGGGAGAAAGAAGGAAAAATCTTAAAGATATTTTTACTTTGGTGGTTTGACCAGGTGACTGGGGATCATTCAGAGATTGAGAAGAGATAAGAAGGGGCAAGTTATAAAAGATGAACAGGGAGGAAAGATGTTAAGTAGTGGAACTGCTGAGTTTGGAGTTCCGGAGATTGAAGGTATCTAGACAGTAGCTAGATTTAAGTCTGATGCTCAGGAAGGAAATCTAATGGATGGCATAGATCCGGAAAATTTCATCAAATAGATAGGAATTTATACAAATAAGGATTTTTTGTTTGTTATTTTGAGACAGGGTCTCGCTCTGTTGCCCAGGCTGGAGCGCAGTGGCGCTACCAAAGCTCACTGCAGCCTTGACCTCCCAGGCTCCAGCAATCCTCCACCTCAGCCTTGCAAGCAGATGGGACTATAGGTGAGTAGATAGGACTACGGGCAAAAGCCATTAAACCTAGCTAATGTGTGTTGTTTTTTTTTTTTGCTGTTTTTGTTTTTTTTTGGAGACAGGAGGTCTCCCTTATATTGCCCAGGCTGGTCTCAAACTCCTGGGCTCAAGTGATCCTCCTGCCTCAGCCTCCCAAATTGCTGGCATTATAGGTGCAAGCCACTGCTCCTGGCCAGATTTTTTTTTTAAACGGAAAAAAATAAGGATAGAACATAAAATAGAGCAAATAAAAATGCATACTATGAAGTATACTTGGTATAGATGGGCAGAAAATTTGGCTGTAAGCACACTAGCAGCCATCAAGAAAACCTACTCAATTCACACACTGACTACAAACTAAAATCACACAATTCCTAATAGTAAGGCCAGAAGGAGCATTATCCTGACTATCTTCATAAAGAGGGTCCTATATAATGTCATGGACTTTGTCCTGACATCTCTTACAATAAACACTTAACATGATGATGAATTTCACTTCTAGGCTTTTTTTACTTGCTGTAGTGTCTAAGAGGTTGATGGGATCACAGTGGAGCTCAATTCAGTTAACTGTGTCTACGAATGGCTAATACAAAACCATGAAAGAACACAACTTCCTGAAGTTGGTCTGGTTTTTAGAGTTCATCCTGATCTATATTTACCAAGCAATTTTCTGGTAGTAATTTGGGGTTCAACAGAACTTATTAACTGCTACAGATGTCTCAACTTACCTAACAGTAAGAATTTCTCACTATAAATATATTGTAGCTTAATTTAAGAATGGTAATAAGAAAAAAAAAAATTAGCATTTTGGCTCATGTTGACCCTTGATGATACCGATTAAATCTAGGTCTTGGTCATACAAAGCCACAATGTGACACCTTACCCCTACTCCCTTCCCGCAGGAGCCCATGGGCCAGATAAAAAAGCAGCCATTCAGCCTCTTTCTCTTTGATATCTTAGTGATAAGAGTGAAACCATACCTATAAACTTTATAAAATTAATCAAGGAAGAAAAACAAACATAAACCAAGCTTGCAGCACATTCAGCATTCATCATTAGGTCTGCTTGTTCTCTGACCTGCTTCTTTATAGTAGTTCACTGCCTACTGTCCTAGAATCACATAGACCCTAGATTATCGTTCCCCTTAACTGCTCTATAGATAACTTGAACATTATGAAATGCTACGTTTTCCATTTGAGAAATTCCTTCAGGTCCTATGTGCCAGTGAAACTACTGATTCAAAGCTGGTCTGAAGGACCCCACTGATGCCAGCTGGTATGAAGGACCCCACAAAGACCTGACTCCCCAAATAATGCAGTTTCTACAGCCTGATGATTTTTATCCTCTTTACCCTGACCGATCAATGACGCCAATATTCCAGTCCCTTGCTTTCCAAAATCCCCTTAAAAGCCCCAGGCCATAACTCCTTGGGGAGATAGACTGAGGGTCTCCTCATCTCCTTGCTTGGTGCCCTGTAATCATTAAACACTTTCTCTGCTGCAAACTCTACTGTCTCAGTGCACTAGTCTGTTACTGCACAGTGAGCATACAAACCTGTTGGTCCTATAACAACAGTACAGTGTTCTCTCCCATTAAGGAATAAAGACTCCTTAGATAAAAATTCCTATAATTTATTTATTATCAAAATATTAATTAGGTTATTTTAAAATGTCTTTACTCAAACTTATCCAACAAGAGGAAAATAGCTAAATAACTTATAGGACCATCCAAATTATATACTAGTATAAAGCTACTTTTAAAAATCATGTTTTTGGGCCAGGCATGGTGGCTCACACCTGTAATCCCAGTGCTTTGGGAGGCCAAGACAGGCGGATCATGAGGTCAGGAGATCGAGACCAGCCTGGCCAACATGGTGAAACCCTGTCTACCCAAAATACACAAATTAGCTGGGCGTGGTGGCACACGCCTAGTCCCAGCTTACTCAGGAGGCTGAGGCAGGAGAATCGCTTGAACCCAGGAGGTGGAGGTTGCAGTGAGCTGAGATCGTGTCACTGCACTCCAGCCTGGTGACAGAGCAAGACTCTGTCTCAAAAAAAAAAAAAAAAAAAAAAGTTTTTGTTGACTAATGGGAAAGAATTATAAATATACGTATTAAATATACACATATAAATATACAAATTAAAGATTAACATTGATTTTTTTCTGAATCATGAAATCATACTCTTTCTTTTCATTTTTCTACCTTTCTATACTTCTAATAATTTCTAACCAAAAGGAGGAAAATAACCCAATTATATATAGTCTATTAATTAAAAATCAATGAATGAATGAACTTTCACTATTGCTTTCTGAACTTAGTGAATTAACGACATTTACAAAAACTTTATATTGGGGAGATTTTTAATTTTATTTTCTGAATAACAGGAATGGTATATAATTTATCTGTTCTTGAAAAATTATACACAAGCAAATTAGTTTATATACACTAGGCTCCTGTGGCATTTAAAATAATTATAAGGTGAAACTTTTAGCATAATTCAATGTAAGTGTACATTCAAATTTGATTCAAGTTGAGGTATATCTACAAATAAAGTGATATAGTGGTGAAGATTTCTTATTTTTTGTAAGAATTACAGCAGATTCTTTAACAACTAAATGTAGTAGTTGAGAGGCAGTATACTGTTAAGAATACAGACTGAAGCTAAATTGCCTGGGCTTGAACCCCCAGCTATAGAAATTACTGGCTGTGAAAACCTGAGCAGGCTGTATGACCTCTCTGTACCTCAGTTTACAATAAGGATATCTGCTTCACTGGGTTACTGGAAGAATTAAACGAATTCACTGCCTACTGTCCTATGTGTGTGTATATATATATACTATATATAACCCTTTGAACAGCAAAGCATATAGTATTTATTAAACCAACAGGAGATACATTTGTTACAAGAAATTATTATATGTAAAGTATATAATAATTTAGTAAGCATAAAGAAAATGTTATCTAGTATTAGGAGTAACATCTTTTTAATACAAAAATATTTCAAATTTTTGAATACAATTATAGAATCCACTCACCTCATCTACAATAACATGAGACACGTTACTTAGAAGACCATCTTCTTGAAGTTTCCTTAGCAAAACCCCTGTTGTACAATAGAGTAACCTGGTAGATTCACAAGCTCGAGATTCCATCCGGATCTGATATCCACACAAGGAATTCTGAAGGGAGAACAGAAGGCCTTGATTAGATTCTCATGAGTAATATGGGAAACAAGCTTTAAAAAGTGAAGCAGAGGTGCTGATCTTGCTGTTAAATGGAGCATTGTAAGTAATCTAGTACAATTTATTATATTAGTAATTATTAGTTTATTAAATATTAGCAAATCTATTTAGTGCAATTTATTATTAAAAGCATTTTCCCATGGTCAACTATATAAAGCTATAAAATATATTTCATATTTTGGCAAATTTGAACAGAAAAACTTTTTTTTTTTTTTTTTGAGATGGAGTTTCATTCTTGTTGCCCCAGGCTGGAGTGCAGTGGTGCAATCTCAGCTCACTGCAACTTCCACCTCTTGGGTTCAAGCGATTCTCTTGTCTCAGCCTCCCACATAGCTGGGATTACAAGGGCATGCCACTACACCCAGCTAATTTTTGTATTTTTAGTAGAGACGGGGTTTCACCATGTTGGCCAGGCTGGCCTTGAACTCCTGACCTCAGGTGATTCCCCCGCCTCAGCCTCCCAAAGTGCTAGGATTATAGGCGTGAGCCACCACACCCAGCCCCCAAATTTTTGTTCAAGATGTTGAGAAAAAAACTGTTCACTTTCTTTAAATACCATTAATATGATTATTAAAACATTAATAAATGTTGAATTAATTTCTTCCTAAATAATCATGGGGCAAAATATTGAGGTACTCAGGAATGGAATTTTAAGCAGCTTCTATAATTTGGTCTACTTCTCTACCAAGATCTTATAAAATTTGCTGCCATTAAAAAGCAGCTAGTATCATACTAGTAGTGCCTAGTGGAATTTTAACGTAACATCCCCCATCACATTTTCTTTCTTATTCCTTCAGTCATTCCGTTGTCTTATTTGTGTATATGTCTGTCATTCTTTAAGAGCGGAAATCATGCCTTTTTTTTCCTCCTCTATTCCATGACAGAAACCCAGACAATTTGCTAAATAGAAAACTTTTAATGAAGGGGTACCCAGTTTAGGGATAAAAATATAATATGCCATCTCCAGAAAGAACAATTCAAAGTATAAACAATCAGAATTATATGAACTTGCAATTCGTCATATTTGGTTCTAACTAGTTTAATTAATTAAACTAATTCCTATACTTTGCAGTCACTCTGGTTTAAGGTTTGGCCAGTTTTGCATATACTTGCATGGCAAAATGCATGACAATAGATATTTAAGTACTTTTCTCATTTTTTTTTAAATATGGGGTTGGAAAATACTAGCATTTTAATTTATACTGTTTTTCCCTTCTGCTCACTGAAAAGAATTAATGAAAATCATTCAGGAATACATTCCACAGAAAAGGTTTGCAAGAAATTGAGATATATTTTAGTAGAATTTGAGTTTGTCCACAATCTTTGGCTGTTCAATTTAGTGTGTAATGTATTTGAATATTAAATTATTATAGTTAATATATTTTTTCTTTTATAAGAGAATTTTAATGACAGAACTCTACTGATAATCCTTCTCATAGGACAGTGGCATACTATCACATCTATCAAAGAAAACGCGAAAAGTGCCTGAAATGTGCTACTGATCAACCAATAGCAGTGAAAACTCATATACGATACACATTCCATTTGGATCACAAAAGCAAAGGTGAGTAATGTCACCATCATTCATGAGGTGGAGTTGAATGACAGCTTACCCTTCCTCCAGGTCCATTTTCACAGCCCAATTCATCACATACTCTGGTGGCTAAACTAACTGCTGAGATTCTTCGGGGTTGGGTACAGACAATGTTACATTTACTTGCTTTCCACTCATTTAGAAGCAAATCTTCCAATAGAAAATGTGGTACCTGAGTACTTTTACCACTCCCTGTTTCACCTGCCACAACCACTACCCGGTGCCTTTTAAGAGTTTCAACAATTGAGTCCCGATGTTTAAATACAGGTAACTGTTGTCTTTCCTTTAGAAGTCTCTGATACTTAGGTGTGCTTTGCAACTTTCTAAAGAGGTTTCTAACAGGTTCCAAATCTTCCACATTTGCTGATTCCAAGGACAGTGCAGAAAAATCCTCATCCGAAACTAAATTTTCCCAAGATTCCTCGGGATCTTCAGAGTTTTCTCTCTTATTTTCAGAATGCTGTTGTTGCTGCTGTTGCTGCTGTTTCAGTTTATTCAGAAGTTTGGCAATAAAAAGATCACGTGGTTTATTGGTTTCCATTTTATTTAATTCTTCCCTTTTCTTTTCTGCATCACTCCACTCCAGCCAAACATCTCGGTAAGTGGGAGGAAGTAACTGATGAACTGACTAAAGGAAAAACAGCGGTATGTTATTTTCACTAACTATTCAATATGGAAATTCAATAGATTAGCACTTAAAAGGATAGCTATATTCATCTTAAACTATAATTTGACTCAAATTTTTATTACTTTAATGTATGTATGTGTATGATGCAAATTCAAAAACAGCACATCATATTCACGCTTCTTGACTGACTAGCTGTGTAACCTTGGGCAATTCACTTAACCTTCATGTGTCTCAGCTTCTGCATTTTTAAAATGGAGCTAGTAATTGTACCTCCCTTATAGGCATATTCTGAGGTTGAGATATGTGAGGTGCTTATTCTTGGAACATGTTGAACTACTGAACAAATGTCTATTACTTATTCCTGCAGTGGCACTATATAAAATGTTAATGAACCACAAAGCAGTTCTTTTGAGATTCTGGCAGTTGTATAATGTTACAGGTCAAAGTATTTTAAATGAACTATACTGGATAGAATCTAAGTTATCTTAATTCTGTGCTATAAAGAATCCACAATTATCTCTCTGACATTGATAGCCATTTTTATCAAGCAAATAGTTCATAGTGCCTTATTTTGCAAAATAAGGGAAATAAAGACATTAAGAACTTTTACTGGAAGAAATAGGAAAAGAACTACTGTCCAGAGTTCCACTTAATCAGTGTCTAAAATTTTCAATGGTTCTAATTTCCTACGAAGAAAGAAACACATTTACTGTAAAAAGGAAACACTGACAATCCAAAATTTAAAAAAAGAGCATTATGTTCTCTTAAAGAGCTTCCTTCAGTAGCACTTTATTTTAATCTTTCCTGAAACTGGAAGTGTATTGTTAATATAACCTAAAATTGAAAAATGGAAGCAATGTCTATATAATTTTTTTAAGTTGAGAAAGACAATATAACATTAAAGGAAAACAAACTTAAAAAATTTTCAGCCTGGGAAATATAGTGAGACCCTGTCTCTATAAAACTTTTTTTAAAAAAATTAGCTGGATGTGGTGGCACATGCCTGTAGTCCCAGCTATTCGGGAGGCTGAGGCAGGAGGATCACGTGAGGCTTCAGTGAGCTATGACTCTGCCACCACACTCCAGCCTGGACAACATAACGAGATGCTGTCTCAAAACAAAAATTCCCCTTAATTCAACCACACTAACAACTGTTTTTAGCATAGCTAAATTAGCATAGCTCCAAAAGTCAGATCATCATACTCTCTCTTTCAGACTTCTGGCCTAAGAGGAAAGAAAGATCAAACTATGTTTAGGGTTGAAAGGAAGCCAAATTAGGAATAATGAGAAATGATTAATCAGAAGAAACAGTCAATAAAGGGGAAATTGAACCATAATTAAATACTGCCTTCCACATACAGATATAGTTAGGCCTAAAAAGTCTTACCTGCCCTTTAACTAAACGATAAAGGGCTAAAGTAGCTCCCAGGTGCTGAGCTTGCATGCCATCTTCTGTTAAGATTGTAGGGCATACTACCAGGACATCATCTTCAGACTTGATTACCCTAACCCTACAAAGAAGCAAACACATTTAAAAAAAATAAAGTTGATAAAGTCAGATAAAAAAATTCAGAATTCCATTAACATTAAACTCAAGTTCGTTAATTGTTTAAATATTTCCATGGAAGGCATTACTAGATAATGATAATCTATCAGACAATAAACCTGAGATGTAGAATTGAGAGCTTCCTAAATGTCTGCTTAACTCACAGGGAACAAAAAGATTTCCACCTTAAATTTTTCTAAAGTTCATTGAGTTAATTAAAAAAAAAAACAAAAAAAAACATACCTACATTTCCAGTATCTACCTACTGGAACTTTTTCAAAGGAAGGATTTGGACTCTTGGGAAGATTCTTCCTGACCCAATCAATCAGAAATTGTTTGGGAGATTTTCCAGTCCAACTTCGAGCAGTATAGTCAAAATTTCTTACATCATGAGGTTCTTTCTTTTTATCTAAAATGGTAAACAAAGATTGGTTCTTTAAAAATGGTCAAGTATTCTCTTTTCAGTGATCAAAGTCCTCTCTTGCTTTGGAGAACAGCACTTTTAGAAGATAATACGTGAGGCCAGGTGCGGTGGCTCATGTCTGTAATCCCAGCACTTTGGGAGGCCGAGGCAGGCGGATCACGAAGTCAGGAGATTGAGACCATCCTGGCTAACACAGTGAAACCCCGTCTCTACTAAAAGTACAAAAAAATTAGTCGGGCATGGTGGTGGGTGCCTGTAGTCCCAGCTACTTGGGAGGCTGAGGCAGAAGAATGACGTGAACCGGGGTGGCAGAGCTTGCAGTGAGCTGAGATCGCACCACTGTACTACAGCCTGGGTGACAGCGCGAGACTCCGTCTCAAAAAAAAAAAAAAAAAAAAGAATAGGTGAAGAAAGAACAAATAAAAAAGCTTGATTTTCTCTATGTAACATAAAGAAATCCTCTTAATGGATAGAACCCGGAAAATTCTCAATCTTTAGAAATAATTATCTTGAGGAACTTATGTATTCTTGTAAAATATGATACTATCCATGTGATGAACTTAGGATACTACAAATTACAACATTTGGAAGGCTACTCTGTAGTTAAACCATTAAGAAAATAGAAATCAGATGTCATTTCTAGGTTTATCAGCTGTCTGCCACCGGCACCAGCACTACCCTCAACAGCTTCCCGTTACAGATAAAGTCCAAATTCCTTACTATTCTCTGCCTATCTGTTGCCACTCTTCCCTCTTGCTTATTATGCTATAACCACAATGGCCATGAGTCAATTCTTCAATGCTCTAAGTATGCCTGTCTCAGAACAGCAGACATAGCCACATGTGGTTAAATGTAAATTAGTTATTCAGTTTCTCAGTTACATTTCAAATGCTTCTTACTCATATTTGGCTAGCAGCTACGACACTGGATAGTACAGATACAGAACATTTCCATCATTGAAAATTCTGTTGAATAGTGCTGCTTTCTTTTTTACCTTAGATATTCCAATGTACCTTCTCCTTCTTGGAAGGATTGTTCCACCAACTTGTCACCAGGCTAACACCTAAACATCTGTCAAATCTCAGAGTAAATGTCATTACAGCAAGGTCTTCCCAATCCAAATTAGACCCCTTTGTTATCTATATTATTAGAAGCTACTTCCTTTGATAGCACACATCGTAATTTGTAATTATGTATTGTATATATTTGAAGCTTACCTTTTCTACTGTACACTTGAAAAAGGCAGAGACTAGGTTATTTTGTTCATTACTGAACACACAATAAATACTACTGAGGCCAGGCGTGGTGGGTCACACCGGTAACCCCAACACTCTGGGAGGCCGAGGTGGTGGATCACCTGAGGTCAGGAGTTCGAGACCAGCCTGGCCAACGTGGTGAAACCCCGTCTCTACTAAAAATACAAAAATTAGCCGGGCATGGAGGCATGCACCTGTAATCCCGGCTACTTGGGAGGCTGAAGCAGGAGAATCGCTTGAACCTGGGAGGTGGAGGTTGCAGTGAGCCAAGATCGTGCCGTTGTTCTCTAGCCTAGGTGACAGAGTGAAGGTCTGTCTCAAAAAAAATCTCCCACAAAAACAATAAATACTACTGAAAGAATGAATAATTTCAAAAACTGACAATTTAGTGTGGGACTAAACTAACTATAATGCAATCTGATAAATACTAGCTATATCAATAATTAACTCAGAATTTAAAAAAAAACAATTAACTGAAAAACTTCTACAGTTTTTAGAAGACCATCCAGTCTCGTCTTCTAAAAACTATAATGTGTGGCCAGACGCAGTGGCTCATGCCTGTAATCCCAGCACTTTGGGAGGCTGAGGAGGGCAGATCACCCGAAGTCAGGAGTTTGAGACCAGCCTGGCCAACATGGCAAAACCCCATCTCTACTAAAAATACAAAAATTAGCCAGGCATGGTAGCACATGCCTGTAATCCCAGCTACTGGGGAGCCTGAGGCAGAAGAATTGCTTGAATCCAGGAGGTGGAGGTTGCAGTGAACCGAGATTGTGCTAGTGCACTCCAGCCTGAGCTGGAAAAAAGAAAAAAAAAGAAAGAAAGAAAAAGGTTGGGCACACTGGTTCACGCCTGTAATCCCCAGAGGCCAAGGTGGGCAGATCACCTCAGGTCAGGACTTCAAGACTAGCCTGGTCAACATGGCGAAACCCCATCTCTACTAAAAATACAAAAATTAGCCGGGCATGGGGGTGCATGCCTGTAATCCCAGCTACTTGGGAGGCTGAGGCAGGAGGATCACTTGAACCCGGGATGTGGAGGTTGCAGTGAGCTGAGATAATGCCATTGCACTCCAGCCTGGGCAAGAAGAGTGAAACTCCGTCTCAAAAACAAAAAACAACAACAAAAAAGCTATAATGCAAATTATAGTATTATGATAAATACTATAAATATTATCTGATAAATACTATGTTTGATGGTCTTCTAAAAACTATAATGCAATGTGATAAATACTATATGTTATACTATTTACTGTTAGTAAATAGTATACTATTAAACTATAGTATATAATACTATACTGTTTACTATATACTATTATTTTAAAAAAATAATTAACTAAAACACTTCCATAGTTTTTAGAAGACCATCCAGTCTGGTCTTCTAAAAACTATAATGCAAATTATAGTATTATGATTAACACTAAAATATTATTTAATACTATAGTGAATGGTCTTCTAAAAATTAAAATGCAATCTGATAAACACTGTACTTGCTATATCAATAATTAACTCAAAAAAATTAAAAAAAATTAACTTGGGAGCACAAAGAAGTACATGATTACTTATCTGGTGGTATGGAAGGAGTTAGGGAGGGCTTAGGGAAGAGGAGCTGTTTGCATTAAGCCTTGAGCTGGCAACAGGTTGGCCAAGTAGGGGGTAGCAAGATGAGCGAAGTAATGAAACCATAAAACAGCCAATATTTTAAAGAGTAAGGTGGCTGGAGTAATAAGCCGATGAAATAAGGTAGAAAGGTAGATTGTGGCAGAATGCAAAAGATCCAGAATGCCGCTAAAATATTTGGACTTGTTACTGATGGCAGTAGGCTCATAGCCATTAAAGGTGGCAGGAAACTCACATTTAGATCTGTATTATAGAAAGATAACTCTGGCAGCAGTCTGGAGATGAATCAGAGAGAGATGAGACTGAGGCAAGATATTTATTTGTAATTACAAAATGCTGTACATATGTTATCATAATTGTTAATACTTTTTCAAGACAGCTTATAAAGTGTAACTTCACTGCTATCTTACGTACTTCGCCAGAATGCAAAGTAACGAATTTTACCATTATATATTCCTTCACATTTTATTATTTATAAATTACACCCTGACCATCTTCCCTTAATTTTACCTTTCTCTTCTTCAGTAGCAGCTGCAGATTTTTCAAATAAATTAAAATTCAATGCACTTTCTCCTTCTGTGGCTATAGGAGGCTTTTTCCTTTCATTTTGTTGGTGTGAAATCTTTATGGCTGGGTTAAATACTGGATGGTCTTCTAAAGTTTCCATTTCTACCAAGAAAAAATATAATGTTTAGTTTCACGGTTTTAAAAAAATTGTTATTTATCTTTTATTTATTTACTTTTTTGGTATTTATACACCAGGAGTTTCATGGTTTTCATGCCTTATTTTTTAAAATGGTTAAAAAACTGCATTCCTTCTTTTTCCTTGTAGCCAATTATTTAATAATTCCTATTAGGAATCTGTGCAGGAATCAGAGGCAATTTATTAATTTTCACAACAAATACAAAAATTTTAAAATAAATTATTTAATAGGTGCAATAAGCCTGGAAAAACAAACATCTTCATTAGAAATAAATACTCATGGAATGGTATTCACCTTTCTTTCTTGAATGACCACGATATTTTATGGTCTAAAAATCATAGGTTGGCAAACTATGTCTTATAGGCCAAATCAAGTCCACTGGCTGTTTTTGTGTGGCTTGCAAGCTAGAATGGTGTTTACATTTGCAAGTGGTTATGAGAACATTTGATGACATGATACAATTATTTGAAATTTATAGTATCCATAAATAAAGTCTGATAAGAACATAGCCATTCATTTTTGTACGGTCTATGGCTGCTTTTGTGCTGTAACAGCAAATTTGAATAGTTGTAACAGAGGCTGTATGGCCCATGAAGTCCACAGTATTTACTACTTAGCGTTTTATTTTAAAAGTTTGCTAATCCCATGTATAAACTGTTAGAAAAGGGCAGACATATTAAAAGGAAGCATCATCCATCCCAGGAAGGCCAACAAATAGAAGACAATTACATTTACACATCTAAGTATTTGAAAGTGTTTACCTCTTTGAAATTTCCTTATTTTTTCCTGAGCCTCTTTTTGGCCTTGCTTGTTTTTTTCTAGTTTAAAGGTAGCTGCTTGTTCTTTTGCATCCAGCAGTTTTGCTGCAAGATGTAAGTACCTTTCGTTCTGTTCCAAATAAAACAATGAGGAGGGGGAAAAAAAAGAAGAGCAAGATTAGTTTATCTATGGTCAATAAACTGTATCAAAATCTGTGATTTTTTACCTTATCCTTTGATCTGGCAAACCTACTTTTAGGAATTTTTCATAGAGAAAACAAATGCACAGATTTGCAGGTGCATAGATGTTTGGTGAGGCACTGACTGTAAAAGAAAAACTGGAAATCATATATGACACATCTCTACAGAGAAGACTATTCAGTCATTAGAAAATAAAATAAGGTTAGCAAAAGAAAGAGGGTGACCCACATGGAGAAACTTCCTTGACATGTTAGTAAACCAAAGCAAACTGCAGAATAAAAAGTAGAGCTCATTTCTATAAAAATTGTTTCAGCTGGGTGCGGTGGCTCACGCCTATAATCCCAGCACTTTGGGAGGCCAAGGTGGGCGGATCACCTGAGGTCAGGAGTTCAAGACCAGGCTGGCCAACATGGTGAAATCCCGTCTCTACTAAAAATACAAAAATTAGCTGGGTGTGGTGGCAGACGCCTGTAATCCCAGCTACCCAGAAGGCTGAGGCAGGAGAATCACTGGAACCTGGGAGGCAGAGGCTGCAGTGAGCTGAGATCATACCACTGCACTCCAGCCTGGGTGACAAAGCAAGACTCTGTCTCAAAAAAAAAAAAAAAAAAAAATTGTTTCATAAGTATGTGTATTTAAAGGATTATTCATGCAGTAATAATAATACTCATCTGAAAGTTAACTTCACATAATCTCTTATCTTATGGAAGACAGGAAAAAAATGGCTTTTGAGGAAAATGGATGTCATAACCCTCAAGGACATGACTTGACTCCTGAGCAAAAACTAGGAAGAGTTTAAAGTTAAACTCAAATTACTGTTTTTCTCCCCGTTAGGTTAATAAGTGACAGCAGATTAGAAGCATAAAACTATGGACTGCAGAAGGAAACACAACTGTTAAAAGAAGGAAAAAGAGAAAATTAAGCAAGCATATCTAGCCGAATTTTGGTACCATTTTGTGTAGAGACAAATATCAATACAGTGTAACAGACAGGAGGGTTAGCTACCACCTCAAATTCACCCAAATACTACTTATCCTTTCCATCTTTCCTGTACTTGGCAATGATACCACCATCCCTACACTTATGCACCTCTTGCCATCTTTGGCACATTTTTCCCCCCATAAAATTTGCCGTCTTAAGTGTACAGTTCAGTGGTATTAAATACATTCATAATGTTGTACAACCATCACCACCATCCATCTCCAGAACCCTTTTTATCTGGCAAACATGAAACTCTATTCCCATTAAGCATTAACTACCCATTCTCCCATCCCCCACCAGCCCCTGGCAACCACCATTCTACTTTGTCTCTATGAATTTGACTTAGGGACCTCATATAAGTGAAATCATACGGTATCTGTCTTTTTGTGATTGGCATATTTCACTTAGCATAATGTCGGTCAAGGTCCATCCGTGTTGTAGCATGTACCAGAACGTCCTTCTTTTTTAAGGCTGAATACTATTCAGGTTTGATATGCATGCCACATTTTACCTATTCATTCATCTTATTGATAGATACTGGATTGCTTCCATGTTTTAGCTATTGTGAATAATGCTGCTATGAACACAGTGTACAAATATCTCCTCCAAGACTCTGCTCTCAATTCTTTTGAGTATATACCCAGAAATGGAATTACTGGATCACGTGGTAATTCAATTTTTAATTTTTTGAGGAACTACCCAACTGTTTTCCACAATGGCTGCACCATTTTACATTCCCACCAACAGTACACAGGGTTCCAATTTCTCTACATCCCTGTCAACATTTATTATTTCCAGTTTTTTTTGATAGCTGACATCCTAACGGGTGTGAAGTGGTATGCCATTGTGGTTTTGATTTGCATTTCCCTAATGATTAGTAATGTTGAGCATTTCCTCATACACTTACTGGTGATTTGTATATCTTCTCTGAAGAAATCTTCCTTAGCCTTTATATTTCATAAATCACCAATTTCTATAGATTCTTGCTTTACAAATGTCTCTCTCCTTTCCAATTACCAATTTGAACCTTTATTATCTCACACCTGAGCAAGTGCAATAGCTACCATAATGGCCTCCCTACCCTTTCCAAATTGCTCTAAACATCACTCAGTATTCCAAACCATCTCGAATGCTACTAAGCTTGACCTAAAAATTCTTGTCAGTCACCTGCCCCTACATCTGTAGTGGCTCTTTACTGTCAAAGGAAAAGTGTCAAAATCACCTTCTGGATATCAAAATCTTCCAGTCTCAGGTGAACTCACCTGTTTACTCCTATCTACCAGTACTCATCTATACATCTTATCTCTACATATGCTAATCCATTTTTTACTACTGAAAGACTCCTTGTACAATTCCACAGCTGTACCCTTGTTCACACTATTTCACACATGTGGACCATCTTCCCATCTTTCTTTGCCTGTCTAAACTCTGTGCATCCTTTAGGTCCTATCTCTTTGAAGTCTTGACTTAATGCTCCAATCAGAAGAGACCCCCTTCTTTCTCCAAATCTCAAAGTAGACTTATACTGCCCTAAACATTTCACTTATATTAGTTTAATATAGGAACATGGTTTAAAAAAACTTGGATATACAGAAGAATATAAAAAAGAATTCTCCATCCCACCCTACCACACTGGTCCTAATCACCAGTAACAGCTTCTTGTGTCTCTTTCCAGATGTTTTCTTTGCTTATGTAAAAAAGCAAATACGTAGCTATATATATTATTTTACACAAATGAATTCATCAGATTACACATGCTGTTCTACAACTTCTACCATTTGCTTGTTGACAGACATATGGGCTGTTTGCTGTGTTTGCCTAATATAAATAAAGCTGCTATGAACATTTGTGTACAAGTCTTTGTGAACAAATGTTTTAATTTTTCTTAATACCTAGAAATAAAATTGTTGGGTCACATGATAAGTATTTGTTTAACTTTATGAGAAAGGACCAGTTTTCCTAAGTGGCTGTACCATTTTACATTTCCATTAGCTTTACACTCCCATTAGCAATATGAGTATTCCAGTTGTTCCACATTCCTCCCAACATTTAGTATTACTGATCTTTTTAGTTTTAGCCATTCTGATGGATATATAGTGTATCTCATTTAAGTTTTCATTTTCATTTCTCTAATCTACTTTTGTGAGGTGTCTATTTTTAAAGGTTCTTTATATAATTATGTATAGAAGTCCTTTGTCAGATATATGTATTGCAGTATTTCCCATAACTTGCTTTTTTGACTTAGTATATTTTCTGCCTTATATTTCTATCTTACCATATGATGTCTATGTTTTTCTCTGTAGACCGTGAACTTCTGTAAAGGAATGTGCCTTATCTTTTTTTATTACCTAAAGAATTTAGCATACTCCTTACTCATAAAAATCATTTAAAAATATTTGATGATTATCTCTTTAAACATGAGAAATGTAATTAACATCTTTTGAGCAGTTAACTTTCTGCTAAGTTTTTGCCTAAGTGTTATTTTATTTAATCTTAACATCAACCCCTTAGAGGTACATTTCCAATTTACAAATGAGCAAACTAAAGCTCAGAAAAGTAAATATATCTTGCTTAGGAGCATCCAGTTAGAAGCCTAATACAAATTTCCACTCACAGGGTCAAATTTTTCCTCCTCTTCTAAACTTGTAGAATTCTCATTCTTTTCTTCTTCATTTTGTTGTTCAGCATATCGTAAAATCCACTCTTTCATATTTACTTCCATGTTTTTTTCTTCCTTTTTTGGCTAGAAAGAGAAAACAAATATCTGAAAAACCAAAGTTAGAAAAAGGTGTCAAAACTATCTTGTCACTGCTTTTACAATTTCCTCACACTCAAAAGCAGCAGACATATAAGCTGTTATTCTTTATTGCTCAGTGAAGGACAAATAAATTGACCTCAACATTGAGAAATTTACAATTGCAAAATCCAAAGAATATGTTCACATAAAGTGGTAAAAAAGGATGAAAGGAGAACTGTTAAAAACTAGTGTTGGCTGGGTGTGGTGGCTCACACTTGTAATCCTAGCACTTCAGGAGGCTGAAGCAGGTGGATCACAAGGTCAGGAGATCCTGGCTAACATGGTGAAACCCCATCTCTACTAAAAATACAGAAAAACTAGCCATGCATGGTGGCGGGTGCCTGTAGTCCCAACTACTCGGGAGGCTGAGGCAGGAGAATGGTGTGAAGCCAGGAGGCAGAGCTTGCAGTGAGCCACTGCACTCCAGCCTGGGTGACAAAGCAAGACTCTGTCTCAAAAAAACAACAACAAAAAAACTAGTGTTATTCCTTAAAAACAGTGGTTTTATGAGGATTATTTTTTCCATAGACATTTTACAATATGCAGAGTATTTAAATGTAATGCCCTAATGAATTACAGTCCCATTATTCACACTCATCTGTAATTTTCTTCCACAGACTCTGGGCTTGGTCATGTGACTTACTTCAGTCAATGGGACATTAGCAAGACTGATAAGGCAGGAGTTTGATAAGAATTTGTACATTTTGGCTTATCATCTTAAAATATTCTTAGAAGCCAGATGCCATAAGAAGCCCAGCCACCCTAAGACCACTATATGTGAGGAAACCCAAGCTAGTCATGTGGAAAAAACATGTAGACAGAGAGATGCCTGGCTAGTCTCCAGCTTAGTCATGGGAGTGAAGAAGCCACTTTGGATGTTTCAGCCCTGGAAGATACTTCCTGGAACAGAAGAAACACCTTGCTGAGCCCAGCACAGACTGCAGAATCATGAGAAATAATAGTTGGTTTAAGCCACTACATTTTGGGGTGGTTTGTTATATAATAATAACTAAAACAAACAGTGATAGAAAAGTCTGGCAAACCAATTAGTTATTTGTAAGAAGTAAAAATGTTATAGAAACCTAATATTTATACTCTTTGAACTGTTACATGTGCTCCATTCTGATTTTATACAACTTTAAATGCTTAAGTCTCAAATTACCTTACTCTTAGGGTCTTCTTCATGTGTTTTTGTTTTAGGTTGCAATGGAGGTGAAATAGTGGCTTGCATTTGAGGAGACTGAAATTTAGGCCTACTTTTAGGTTGTTGCTCTTCAAATTCCTGACTGAATCCTTCAGGAAGTGCATCTTAAAATAAAAGAAACTATGCTGAAAATAAACAGGCATATGATACATAAAACACACAAATATGTGTTAAGCATTTGTAAACCTTGCCTAGACTTAGAGCACCTAATTTTCTTCTATTCCCTCATCTCCTAAGAATAGAAATGTTAAGATGAACCTGGTTTTATCTGTCAAACTAGAAGTGAACATACTCATCGGATGATAGCTAGCCCTCTTCTATTTGGCCATTATTTCACCCTCAATGTTAGGCTCCTAAATTGTCATAAGATCTTAATCCTTCCCACTCTTTGGCTTTCTGTCATAGTATGTGGTAGTATTCTTAGTCACCACAAGCCATTTGCCCTCTACATTCTTGCCAAAGATTACAATCATGATCCTCTGCTTAATAAAATACTATATATTCAAGGACAGTCCTAGTTTCTAAACAAAAAACCAGGAGACATAGCTTACTGACAGGCAAACCTTGTATTAAGGACATAGCAAAATAACAATCAACAACTGAACACAAAACATAATATTTTCTTGCATAGGCCACAATCTCTAAGGAAAATATCCTGAAAAGAACAGAAGGTAAGAACATTTTAAAAGTAAATAATTATGAAAGTGAAAAAATATGAGTATGAGCCAAAAGGTTGATACAAATACCAAAACTACTTCAAAAGGTTTTAGAAACTGAAAGAATTTAATGATATTGTTTACCATCTGAAAGGTTTAAACAGAGCCAATCCAAGGCAGAATGAAGGTCACCTCCACATAAGAGTGTATTGGTCATGGCATCTTCAATGTCCTTTGTCTTAAATGAAAATGCTTGTAAAGCCATGTATAAATCCTATGACAAGCAAATATAAAAAAAGTCACATTTGTCAAAGTTCCCTTCCTGTATTACTAATTACCCCATTCATTTTAAACCAGAAACTTTGACACAAATGATAATTTCAAAACAATCTTTTTTTTCCCAGTTAAAAATGAAATGTGTTTACTGAATTAAGAATTTGGAAACCAGAGATCTTTAAAAAAGAGAACCAGGAGAAATTATCCATATTCTCACTATTCAAAGTTACTAAATGTAGTACATTTCTTTCAGTCATTTTTCCATAATTTTGTAAAAAGAGATTTCACTTAACATTATAACATAAGCACCTCCCCAAGTTAGTAGAAACTCTGCATGATCACTTTGAATAGTTACATAATATTGCACTGGGTAGACATATCCTAATTTTACATTTTTCTATGGCTGAACACTTAGGATATATTTTTTATTACAAGCTGTGCTTCAGTGAACATCTTTATACATAAAGATAAAGCATTTTAACATACTTTCTAAAGCATAATCATTATGGTTAGGCAGAGCTGGGTTCAAATCCAGACCCTGTTTACTAGTAACCTTAGGGTATAATTTATGGCATCTTTGCAAGCCTCAATTCTTTCACTTGAAAAAATGGGGCCAAATACATTTACTTCATAGGACTGTTGTGTCAGAGAAAATGTAAACAAAGTGCCCAGCACAGAATCTAACATAGTAGGTGCTCAATAATACAATTCTGGGGATATACCTTAATTTTCATATCACCATTTTAATGTGTGCACTTGTACCTTCTTGATTTAATGTGTGCACGAGTCCTTCTCTATTCTTGGAGATGGAAATGATCTACATAAAATCTCAATGGAAGTTGTAAAGCCATTTTTATCTCACATGAGGAGCTGTCTAAAAATGCTTCACTAAAACTAAGGAACTTAAAAAAGTTTGCAAAATACCTGCAATTTTTTGGCAGTAAGTCTTCCAGAAATCATTCCTTTGTCATTATTTTGCTTTTTATGCTCATTGATCACTCCAATAATTCTTTGCTCTAGTTTGTTATTAATTACCACCTGTTGAGGCCAAAAAGGTCATATCATTTAGAAGCTAAATTATTAAAAAATTAAAAGCCAATCACACAGTTTTCTATATTCCTGACAACCAAGCCCAAAATTTCAGCTAAAATCAGATACAGTAATTATCATTTTTTGGACTACCACCCATTTGACCACATTCCTATCATTTCTTTAAGAAAAAATGTGGTATGAAAAAAGCAACTCTTGTTATCTTTAACACGTGGCAAGAAAAAGCCTCTCGAGGGCAATGTCACGAGACATTGTCCTTGGACTACCCTTGGGTTGTTGTCAGAAAGATTCCTAAGTTCCATCCCCAACATACTGAATCAGAATTCTTGGAGGGGTTTAATGTAAACCAGCGCAAGCACACAACCTAAAAGAATGAACGCTACACTAAAAAGGGGTATAACAAGTAAAACTGAAAACTAAATATGTAGTAATAAGCTACACAAATTCTTTTGGCTTCTAGACTTTGATTCCTACTTTTTCCTACTAGCCATTTTATTTTCTGTTCTTTTGTTATTTTTGACCTAAGAGTACACAAGCAACTACTTACAAAAATATCTTCCCTTTATTACTTTTTAACTAAATGTCTACTATAAACTAAGCCCAAAAATATAATTCAGAAATTCGCAGTCTAGCCCAGAAAATATATATAAAGAGACACATTATAACCCAGCATGGCAATTCTCAAAAAAGATATATCAAGTAATAGTAGAACCACCAAGAAAATCAACTGGGCGAGTTATAAAGGACTTCATAGACATCACAGCGGTGACAAATAAAAAGGGGAAATAAGGCACTCTAGGCAGAGAGTACATGGGTAAAAGCTAGAAGTTGTAAAATCACGGATTTAGAAGAACAAATGAGATATTCATGAGATGTCCCATGAACTAAAATATTAAGTAGAGATCAGAGTAGTAGAGAGGAGGGTGAAAAGGTGTTCTAAGACAGACCTGAAAAAATGTATATGCCATGCTTAGAAGTTTAGATCTTAACCAGACCTTCCTTCATTTCTTACTGTCTCTCAACATATGTGTATGATTTACTTCTTTTTAGTAGAGATTAGCTCTTAGAGTACTATTTACAAAAATTTTAAACACCCCGTCATTTTCTTACATTTAAGGATACATCTTTTTTTGGGAAAAAAAGGGGGAAACATTTCTTTGACTCAAAACCTTGGTTACTTACTTTCAAAATAGATTTATCCAGATTTGCAGTACCACTAGAATCATTTGTAGAATTAAAACTATAAATTTTTGGACCTGTAAATAATACAAATAGACAAGGCAATTTAATGATTAATATCTATTACATTATTTTAATTTTCCTCTAAAGAATGCTAAATATTAAATATTTGATTTCAGCTTTTTTTCCCCAATACTTCACCAAATAACTCAATCTAGTAGCTAGAAATATCCTCTCTAAATTTTCAACATTTTACCAATTAGCATTCCTCCATGTTAACCAGTTTCTCATAAAATGCAAATGCCTACATATCTTTTAGGTTAAAATCTATCTTTATCCTCATATCTTTTAGTCAGATGCTTTTCTACTGGCACTTAGCTGAGGCAAAACTTCTCAGAAGATATGATTGTTGGCAGAGTAGATGGACAATTTTAAAGAGAAAGCACTCTTTCTTGAAGGTGGTATGCTAAGTGAAAAGGGAGGTGGGAGTTCCTATCATCTTTTCTCCTTGAAGTCAAGTCCAGGGTTGCTATCGCTTCCTAGGGCTGCCATAACAAATTACCACAAACTTGATGGCTGAATACAGCAGAAATTTATTCTCTCACAATTCTGGAAGTTAGAACTCCAAAATCATGGTGTGAGCAGGACCATGCTCTCTCTGAAGGCTCTACCTAAGAATCGTTCCTTCCCTCTTCCAGCTTCTGGTGGCAGCATAACACCAGTCTCTGCCTCCTCCCTGTACAGCCTTCTTCCCTGTCTCTGTGTCCAAATGTCCCTATCCTTTCTCTTGACATTCGTTATTGGATTTAGGGATCACCCTAAATCTAGTATAATTTCATCTCAAGATCCACAGATCTGTAGAGCTTATTTCCAAACAAGGTCACATTCTGAGGTTCCAGGTGGACATGAATATTTCAGGCGACACTACTCACTCAACCCACTACAGTTGCCAAGTCTGTTCCAGTGAACAGAAACGCTGTCTAGTCTCAGTCCTTTAACAATGAGTAACCAGGAAACAATACACATTATTTTCAAACTTTTGGTCTCATGACCCCTTACTCTTAAAAATTACTGAGGATCCAAATAGTTTTTGTTTATGTGGGTTATGTCTATTGATACTTAGTATATTATAAATTAAAAGGGAAATTTTAAAATATTCATTCACTAAAAATAATAAATCTGGCCAGGTGCAGTGGCTCATGCCTATAATCCCAGCATTTTGGGAGGCTGAGGTAGGAGGATCTCTTGAGCCCAGGAGTTTGAGACCAGTCTGGGCAACATAGTGAGACTTTGCCTCTACAAAAGTTACCCAGCTGTGGTAGCACACGTCTGAAGTCCCAGGTACTCAAGAGGCTGAGGCAGGAAAATTGCTTGAACCCAGGAGTTCAAGGCTGCAGTAGTGGCTACAGTGAGCTGTGACTGCAACACTGCACTCCAGCCTGGGCAACAGTGAGACCCTGTCTCTAATAATAATAATAATAGGCCAGGTGTGGTAGCTCATGCCTGTAAACCCAGCACTTGGGACGCCGAGGCAGGCATATCACATGAGGTCAGGAGTTTGAGACCAGCCTGGCCGACATGGCAAAACCCCATCTCTACTAAAAATACAAAAATTAGCAGGGCCTGATGATGCATGCCTGTAATCCCAGCTACTTGGGAAGCTGAGGCAGAAGAATTGCTTTAACCCAGGAGGTGGAGGTTGCAGTGAGCCGAGACTGCATCACTGCATTCCGGCCTGGGAGACAGAGCGAGACTCTGTCTCAAAAAAAACAAACAAAAGAACCTCAACAAAATAATAATATTAATAAAAATAAACCTGTTCCGTTAATATAAATGATGCTTTTGATGAAATGTGCCTATATTTTTCAAGACAAAAAAAAATTTCCGTTTTTGCAAATCTCTTTAATATCTGGTATCTTAATCTGCTCAGACTGCCACAACAAAATACCACAGACTGCTGGATGGCTTCACCATCAGAAATCTATTTCTCATTGCTCTGGAGGTTGGGAAGTCCAAGATTAAGGTACCAGCAAGGTAGGTTTCATTCTGAGGCCTCTTCTCTTGGCATGTAGGTGGCCACCATCTTGCTATCTGTTCACATGGCTTTTTTCTCTGTGCTTACTCAGAGAAACTGAGCTCTCTCAGGTATCTCATTTTATAAGGACACTAATCCTGTTGGATCAGGGCCCCATCCCTGTGATCTCATTTAACCTTATGTACTTCCTTAGAGCCCTTATCTCCAAATACAGCCACACTGGGGGTAAGGGTTTCAACATATTAATTTTTGGAGGACAGAAACATTCAGTTCATAACATCCAGCTTCTGCATTCAATCTGCTGTGACAATACACATCGTGTAGCCAACTGGACAACCTCACTGCATAATCATGAGAAAATGAGCATGAAAAATGGCAAATAACATCTCAGAATTATTATGAAAAGTTTTCACTTCATGGAGCCCTTGGCAAACAAGTCTCAGGTTCCTTAGGACCTCCTGAGCACACTTTGAGAACCACTGCTGTTTAAGAATGATCCCAGGCCAGGAGTGGTGGCTCACACCTGTAATCCCAACACTTTGGGAGGCCAAGGCGGGTGGATCACCTGAGGTCGGGAGTTCGAGACCAGCCTGACCAACATGGAGAAGCCCCATCTCTACTAAAAATACAAAATTAGCTGGGCGTGGTGGTGCATGCCTGTAATCCCAGCTACTCGGGAGGCTGAGGCAGGAGAATCACTTGAACTCAGAAGGCGGAGGTTGCGGTGAGCCGAGATTGCACCATTGCACTCCAGCCCAGGCAACAAGAGTGAAACTCCATCTCAAAAAAAAAAAAAAAAAAAAAAGAAGAAGAATGATTCCAGAATCATAAATCTAGTTGCGTGGTTTTTATACACCTTAAAATAAGAAAAGTATTTTTTCTACTTTGAGACATTTAAACATTAAATGTTCTTATGATTTTAAAGTCAAAGACTTTGCTCTCTGCTGGGTTATACTAGGTTCTTCATTTTAAGATGGTAGCTAATATAATTAGATATTTTAAAAGAACAAAAGTTTTTGAGAATAACTTCTTGAAATTAACTTGTACATCTGGGCAGTCTGAAAGAGAAACATTTGTGGTTCTCTGAATTACTGCTATGCTATAGTGATATCGGAGGTACCCAAAGCTACCTGGCATATGTAAAAAGATAATTACAACTCTGGTATAGTATTGTTAGTTTCCTTATCTTCTAGTCTCAAACTTTACCTTAATTCTAGTAATCTCTCTTATAAATTCATGTCAATGGTGATAAAGGAGAGTATATATTTAGTAGTCTTTAACTATTTCTGGGGAGTCTTATCAATTATAGTAACCTTGTGCACAAATTTAGCATGCAGTTTTAGAGGTCCCCAAACGCATCAAGAGGCCCCAGTTATAACCCTTTTAAAAAATTACAGATAGATGAGCAGTACATTACCAAGATTACATGGAGAAACAGTTCAAAGTTGATATGCTACTGACAAGAGTAAGACTGTAAATTCCTTTAAAAATGCCAGCCGGGGCAACATGGTGAAACCCCATCTCTACAAAAAAATACAAAATATTAGCTAGGTGTGGTGGCTTGTGCCTGTAATCCCAGCTACTTGGGAGGCTGAAGTGGGAGGACTGCTTGAGCCTGGGAGGCAGAGGTTGTAGTGAGCCACTGGGTGACAGAGTGACCCTATCAAAAAACAAACAAACAAACAAAAAAAAAACAAATAAAACTGGTTGGTTTTTAATTTACCCAGTTGAAAAGATTAAAGTAAAATTCTCATCTGTCTCCTCCAAACATTTCACCTAAGAGTTTCAACTGTATCACTTCCTTGAAGTTAGCTTATACTGCAAACTTCCAGAGGGTAAATAAAAGAGCTGAGTTTCTGAAAAATGATCAGAGAAATCAAGGAATCCTGCTCAACATTCACTGGGCCAGATTCACTTTTGCCAAGTAAAGTGCATAAGATTTATGACAGCTACTTTCCTTATTGCCTGGAGACTTTTACAATTTTTGGTTTTGTGTTTAATATGGTGGAAGTTACTGGAAATCTGACTGTAAGTAAGGATGTTAGTATGCAATATCTCCAAGGCAAAGTATTATGAATTCCAAATTTATAAATGAAAGGTCATGGAACAATGCAATATATATAGCTGGCTCTCAAAAATATTTACTACATTAAAGTTGAAGCACAGACAACTGATTTCCTCAAAATGACTCAGCTAATTAAAAAAAAAAAAATCAACTAGAATCAGTTTCTTATTGCCCAATAATCTTTTCTTTTGCTACGTATTCTTTTTATACTGTATTTTAAAGGAAAAAAAAATGCTAATGACCCACTATGACTAAGACCTTCACTTTGAGTTGTTAGCACTCTGATTCCCTTCTGATCAACAGTGTGTACATCTGTAGAATGGTTAATCAGGCAATGGACCCAAACAGGGACTCTGGTGGTAAACAGATCCAGTGCCTGTCCTCATGGGGCTTATATTCTGGAACAGTAGTATAATTAGTAAGCAACTAATACTCAAATGAGTAATAAAGGGGAAGTGCAGAGTGCCAAGAGCCAATAGATGAGGATGAATTGATGTAGTCTGAGCAATTAAGGCCTGTGAGGAAGTACACACTGCTAGGGTCGCCCGACTAATCATTTTGAAATGCAAACCAGCTGAAGTTTCTCCTCTACTTAATAACAACACCGGCCCCCACTTCCCATTGAACTTGCTCTGGCTCCTTCCCAGACTTCCAGCCACATTTTAACTTTTTCTTTCTTCACTCCAGCCACACAGCACTATCTTCTTACAACATGCCAAACTTGTTTCCACCTTAGGGTTTTTAGGCTTGTTTTTCCCTCTGCCACAAATACTCCGCAGATCATCTCAGTTTAAATGTTTTCTAAGGGAAGCTACTCCTATTCCAAACCTCCATTCTCCATTTAATGTTTACCAAGTCACAGTTTTCTGTTCCTCATAGCACTTTTTCTATTTTAGTGACCCTAAAAAAAAATTTATAATGGCTTTTATAAATTTATGACATCCATTCCCAATTCTTATTCCCCTCTTAAAATGTTAAGCCTCAACTACGTTCAAGGATTTTCAGAAACACATGCCTCTTGGTTGGAAGAGAAAAATTACTGAATCTCTTATTTTGGTCTCAGTCATAACATGATAAAGCAGCTTAATTATAATTAGGCTAAGGAAGTGGCACTTCTAAAGCACAGGAATGGAAAGAAGAAAGAAGAAAGAAAAGAAAAGAAAAAGAAAGGCAAAGGGAAGGACAGTAAAAGAAAGATGGGGAAAGGTCTTGCTACTCCTAGAACACTCCAGGCTTGCATCTCATGGCCTTTCTGTTCCCTCTCCCCAGGAGACTCTTTACCCAGTCATCTGTGTAACTACTTTACCTGCCTCCTTTGCTCAAATGTCACCTTTTTTTTTTTTTTTGAGACAGAGTCTCGGTCTGTCGCCCAGGCACGATCTCAGCTCACTGCAAGCTCCGCCTCCCGGGTTCACGCCATTCTCCTGCCTCAGCCTCTCCAAGTAGCTGGGACTACAGGCGCCAGCCACCACGCCCGGCTAATTTTTTATATTTTTAGTAGAGACGGGGTTTCACCGTGGTCTCAATCTCCTGACCTCGTGATCCACCCACCTCGGCCTCCCAAAGTGCTGGGATTACAAGCGTGCGCCACTGCGCCTAGCCACCTTGTTATATGATGCCTTCCTTCCCTGACCATCCTATTTAATACTGAACCTCTCCCCACCCTCCTCCCTATTCGGCCTCTTCAGAAATTCTTTGATGAACAAATGAAATAAAAAAAAAAAAAACAAGAGTGGTAAGAATACCCCAAATTGTGCAAGCCATTTGGTGATTTTGAACCTCTACAATAGAGGACAATTTTGACCAGCTGTGCTGAGTACAATCCTTCAAATTGGAAAGATAAGGAGGGATGGAAGTAGAGTAGAACCACTACATATACATTAGGAACTACACAGAGTTGAGCATTTTTCCACTTTTTTCTCCAAAATAGGTTTATTGTATGTTATACTATATATTAAAAGCATCCTAAAATAAACCCAAAAGTTATGTGCAAATTTTTTCTCTTGATTTCTTGGTCTTAGTAATTCCTTTGAACTTTCCTTACCAGTTATCCAAGAAATTTTCTTCATGACGATATGCACAGCACTCGAGTAGATACTGGGGAAATGTTAACACATATCCATAAAACTGTTCCTATATATTTTGTAGGATATATAAAACGTATAATTCTTTACATATCATAAGGCAAGAACTAACTATCAAAAAGAATGATTTAAACAACTAGGATACGTCAGTTGTGAATAGCAGGAAGAATTCAAAAGGAAGTTACCTGAAATGGGTATTTTAAGGTTTTGGTAGATGATGTTAGGGACAGATTGCACTCCATGAGGAAAAACATGGCAAGAATAAATATGAGGAAGGAGAAAACTAAGAGCTCCATTTGGAGAAATGAAAACACACCACATTTGCTATAGTTGAATAGAGGAATTATTAAAAGGCTAGAAAGAGGGTTTTAGAAGCTAGCTAAATGATTTGGATTTTATTGCAAAGTCAGTGAGGATGCCATGGAAGAAAATAGGAAGTGTTACGACCAAAGCAGCCTTTCTGGAAGACCAGTCTGATGTTGATATGCAAGACCAACTGGAGGAGGCAAAATGAGCACAGCTATGGAGCCCTATTAAAAGACTTTGTTGGTACTCCAGGAATTCACAAGTACCGAGACTAGGATGTGAACTACACAAATGCAAAGTGAAACATGGAAAAACAGAAACAAGGAAGTCGAAGGAAAAGTTAGTTTGGGGAAAGAAGAGTAGTTTAGTACTAGCCCTGTTACATTTGAGATGCTTGCAAAAAGTAGGGTCAGAGGATCCAGGAAAACGTATAAATTGCCAATTTGAGCTTGGAAGACAGGCCATCTACAAAGGAAAAGATAGAAGTAATGGAAATAGATGAACACTCCTAGAAGGGCTTTAGGAGCGAACTATACTGTCAAGGATTGACACCTTGAGAAAGGGTCACATTTTGGGGCTGGAGGAAAGAGAAGCCAAAGAATACAACAAATCACTATCAGTTCAAATAATTCAGAGGAATGTCAGTAAAAGACAAAGGAAAAGTAAAAAAGAGGCTGATCCACAGAATAAAACTGCCATAGTTATCAGGGAGAAATTCTATGTATTTGTAATTACAAGTATGCTAACTCTGTAGCTAACACTACAATAAATTGCAGGGTAAAGAACTGTTTCCACCTTCTAGGTAAAGGTCTGGTACCTGCCTACTTTTTCAGTCTCATCTCATTTCCTCCTTTGGCAATGCTTTATGTTCTGTGAATTCCTCAAGAGCCCCAAGCTCTTTCCTGACTCAAAATTTTTACACATGATGTTCATTACGCCCGCCTGGAATACTAATTTCTGCCATGCTTCACAGAGTTAACTCCTTTTTCATCCTCCTGATCTCAGCTTAACTGTTACATTTCCAGACACCATCCATGATACCTGCTCATCCCAAGAAAAATTAGATTACCCTGTTAAACTGTCTTCCCAGGCTTTTCTTTGTGGCACTTATCTATTATAAGGCTATAAATATGTCTGTGTGCGTTATCTATCAGTTAACACCTATCTCTGACATTAGACTGGCAAGCTCCATGACGTGATGTCTCTTTTTGCTCATCACATTCCTCACATCTTATCAGATACATACTAAATATTTGCATATATACACATAAATGCTCAGCAAATATTTCTTGAATACTCCAATGAGTACAAGCAAACAACCCGAGAAGAACACAACAGAATGTAATTGTTCATCTTTTGAGCTCAACCGTAATAGTGGCCTGCTCATCTGCAGCAGGAATCGGCCATCTACAATTTGAGTTGTCAAAGCAGTTTGTACAGTAAGCAAAACTGCATGGCGGCAGAAACGAGGGCAGACAATTTCACAATAGGTTACACGTAACCAGTGTGTAACCACTGTGTAAGTCCTGCAATTTTTATTAAGTACTGATTTTTCCAGAACGCATGGAGACACTAGATTGTTGCTGAAAATGATATGAAGAACAGACAGAAAATGGGGCTGGCTGGCACCAGGAGGTCAGGAACTCCACTCAGTACTCGTCTTTGCGTTAGCCTAGCTAGCTGAGATGGTGCTCAGGATGGATCCCTGCTAAAACAGGAGGTAATGCAATTATTTTGTTTTTAGAAGGGGGAAAAGTGTGAGTTAAAAGGGAAATGCCAGGCTGCAACAGGGCTACTGTCAGAATTTTGGAGGCCCAAAGAGCTTAGATTTTTAATCTAAAACAAGACCACCCCATGGGGAGGTAGCAGCTCGAGTGTTGGGAGGTAGAAATGTCGGGCCCGAAGCTCCTCCCGGGTTCTAAGGCCCCTTCCTCAGGACAAGCAGCAGGGTCTCAGGGCAGACAGCCAGGGGCTGGGGGACCCCTTGTACCTTGCTTGACACGGGGCTCCCTTACGCTGGCAGCGGCAGCGGCACCGGTGGCCGGCCTGGACACCGGCTTCTTGCTTTGGGCCTCCCCGGCAATTCCAGCCTCGGCAGATTTGGCTCTGGAAGCAGACACGGCGGCCCGGACCACCGTGGCCGCTGGAGCCTTGTGTTTCTTGTTCTTGCCGCCCATGTTGCAGCTGTGGCAGAAGATCCTTCGCGGCCCAGGCCCCGACGCTATCACTGCACAGCCGAGACCTCTCCACATTCCCCGGCTCCGGGGCAGCCACCCTGCGCTTCGATCCGGGCTTCTCGGGCCGGGGCGACCGCCCTCGCAATTGGTCGAATTCAGCAGGCTCCGCCTCCTTGAGTCGCCAGCTGCCTGCCACACGCCAGGCGCCGAGCGCCGCCCTCGCTCTTTATCCATTGAGCAGCTTATCCACTTTAGGTCAGGAAGGAAAGGAAAGGAAAGCAGGGAAAAAAAAAAAAAAAAAAAAAGTCAGGAGAACATTTTTGTCGGCTGTGCGACTTGACTACTTTTGTCTCCTGCGGGCCACTGTTGAGCCTTCACGAGACGTCACTGTCTTCGGTCGCGGGGCATCGTGGGTAGGAGGGAGTTTCGCTCTCATTGCTCCCAAAGATGGCGGACGCATTCGGAGATGAGCTGTTCAGCGTGTTCGAGGGGGACTCGACCACTGCGGCGGGAACCAAAAAAGACAAGGAAAAGGACAAGGGGAAATGGAAGGGGCCTCCAGGGTCTGCAGACAAGGCAGGGTAAGGAAAAAGTTCCAGTTGTTGCTTTTATTTTTTTTCTCGGTGCTGAGGAAGAGAACACTACTCTCTTAGGAAGAGCACGAGAAAGTGAAGTGTACATTGAGTGGCGTTGGGAAGTGAAGGGGTTCCAGAAAAAAGTTGGAGAGGGTGGAAGAATGTTGGTTCGTGGAAGGGGAGTCTTGGCGTTTGCTGGTGTTTGCAGGCAGCGTGATCTTTTGCTTCACTTCCCTTAGGTCGATGTTGCTTATTCTATCCCCATCTTCGCGGTTGTCTCCTGGGTTTTGTAGCTACAGCACCAGCACAACACCTGGGACGTAGTCGTTAATAAACAAAACGAATAGTTAGTTGAGTAAAAGGTGAAAAAGTTTAGAAAAAATGATATGAATTGATTTGGAGGGGAAAGGGCAGATAATAACATGAGAAGGGAGAGACATTTAATCTCCAAGACGTAGTAGTTTTCCGTAAAATGGAGATAATAGTGCCTACTACTGGTGGTGATATGAGGAATCAATGAGATATACGTGTAAAGTGCCTAATAGTGGTTAGCTAGCTATCATTAATAAATGGTAGCTATCGTGAGTTTATTGAGAAAAAATTTAAAAATTACTGGACCCTACCCATATGTTTAGACTGGTGCATACAGCCACCAGAAAGTGTACAGATCTGTTTATAGTAGAACAAGGAAAAGCTATTACTTGTATTAAATAAAGTAAGGTGATTAATTAACAATCAACAAAATATACTTTTGGCATTGTGGGGCTAGATACCCAATAGATGCTTGAAATTAAATTAGACATGATTTTGCTCTCAAGGAATTTTCGGTGTAGGGAAAGAGAACCCATTAAAGAGTTACAGTACAGGTGAAGAGGTGATTAACTTAAAATGAATGGTATATACAATTAAGTGTTATAAAAGTTCAAGAAAGGGAGATAGCTATTTCTGACTTTCAGGAAGGCTTATATGCAAGAGGATATTCTGAGTTGAGGAAATTGTGTTGTTAATGGTGCCAAGTTTGTTTGTTTTTAGGAGCACAAATTGAGCAAGAGGAACTGTTTCACTTAGGGACTAGAAGAGATAAGACTGGGAATATACATTGATTTGAGAACATGAGGGGCCTTGAATATCAAGCAGAGGAGTTTTGATTTCATTTTTAAAACCATGTTGAACAAAGTGATTGGATAAATAGAATGATAGTTTAGGGAAATTAATTTGGCAGTGGTTGGCAGAGTACTATAATAGTATAGGGAAAGAAGATAGACATTCATAATGAGAAAGTAAATTAGGAAATTATGTTATCTGGTTGTAAAGATGAAAAGAACCTCAACTCAGGCAGTGGCAGAGGAATGAAAAGGTATGAACATGTTAAGGAAAAAATGGACAGGCTTTCATTAATTAAGGAAAACGGGAAAGGAAGTCAAAAGAGAGGTTTAATTTGCATGTCAGGGTGAAAAAAACAGGGACGTTCAGAGGTTTTGATATAGTGATAACATTAATTTGGCTTGAGACAATGTGAAGGGATGCTAGTATATCTGTAGGAAAATGTCCACTGGGTAGTTTTAATAGGGTTTTGGAGAGAGACCAGGAGTGGAGGTATATATTTGAATATTATTTGAATTGGTCTCCTTGAGGTAGAGATCCCTGTGGGGAAGTAAGTGACACAACACAGAACTTCTGGAGAGGGTACATAAGCCTAAATAAGAGATTAGAGGGATAACAGAAAATTCTATCAGGAGTGTGAAATGAGTGGAACAAAGTGGAAAAATAGTCTACTCGCATTAAGTTGGATTAGGAGAGTTTGGGGAAGCTTTTCAGAGAAAATAAGAAAGGAGGACCAATTATTTTTATTTCTTTCAAGACAGGAAGTAATAGTTAATAGTTGCTAGTGTTTGGGCAACTATGATATTATGAAGACAATACATATATAATTTACCATGTTAGTATATACTTTACCTCAAATTTGCTAGAATAAAATGAGTTTGATTTGCAGGGTAGTTGGGGTAAGCTGTTGGACAACCTTCCAAAGTGAAAAGAGGAAATAAAAATCTAATTTACATTCAATTATATTAGGAAATGAATATTAGAGAAAGGAAATAAGAAAACACAGGAGAACGTTAGTAGCTTAAAGGGTTTTGTTTACTACCAACACTTCTAGCAAGGTCTTCTACATATTTTTAAGAAAAAAAATCCTGGCCGGGCGCGGTGGCTCATGCCTCTAATCCCCCTTTGGGAGGCCGAGGGGGGCAGATCACCTGAGGTCAGGAGTTCGAGACCAGCTTGACCAACATGGCAAAACCCTGTCTCTACTAAAAATACAAAATTTAGCCATGCCTGGTGGCAGGCGCCTGTAATCCCAGCTACTTGGGAGGCTGAGGCAGGAGAATCGCTTGAACCTGGGAGGTGGAGGTTGCAGTGAGCCGAGATTGCGCCACTGCACTCTAGCCTGGGCGACAGAGCTTGACTCCATCTCAAAAAAGAAAGAGAAAAAATCCTGTTTGCCTGATTGCAGTGGCCATAGTAACATTATGCATAGTGTGATTCTCATCTGATCTGTGTAACATAGGAGGGCAAATCATGGAACTTCAGAGGAACTTATTTAGTATTCTACACCAAGTGGATGCTGTTTAAAAAAATTGTTTCTTTACATTTTAGAGATGGGGTCTCATTTTCTCACCCAGGCTGGAGTGCACTGGTGCTTAGCAGCTCATGGTAACCTCAAACTCCTGGCCTCAAGCATTCCTCCCACCTCAGCCTTCTGAATAGCTAGAAGTACAGGTACACACCACCACGTCGGGCTAATTTTTAAAATGTTTTGTAGAGATGGGTGTCTCACTATGTTGCCCAGGCTGGTTTCAAGCTCCTGGCCTCAAGCAGTCCTCCCACCTTGGCCTCTCAAAGTGTTGGGATTCCAGGTGTGAGCCACTGTGCACAGCCAGTGAGTACTTTTTAAAAAAACTTTATGAGAATTGTCAAACTATGTATTTTATATATAAAACAGTATGAAGAGCTTCATGTACTCATAACTCAGCTTCACCAATATCAAGTCATGGTCAATCTATTCCTACATTTTTTTTTTTTTTTTAATCAAATGCAAGTTGTTTTTTCTCCCTAAATATTTCAGTATTTATGTCATCCAACAAAACTAACAATAATTCCTTAATATCATTAAATACTGAATCTGCAGTGAGATGTCCCCAGTTGTCTCGGATGTTTTTTGATCATTGGTATTTGAATCAGGATTCAAACAAAACCCTACACTGTTTTTATTGTTATGTCCCTTAAGTATCTTATGCTGCAACAGCCTCCCTCTTTTTTTCTTCTGCCATTGATTTCTATTTTGGAGGGATGAGTGAAGGGAGAAACCAGGTCATCTATTCTGTGGAGTTTCCTACATCCTGGATTTGCTTTCTTAAACTGCCATTTAACTTGCTTCTGTATCCTCAAGTATCTTGGCTGTAAACTGTCCTCATCCCTAGAGCTGCATTTTGTGACATAATAGCCACTGTCCTCACGTAGCTGTTGAGCACTTAAAATATGACTTGTCAGAATTGAGATGTTTGGTGAGTGTAAAATTCACACCAGAATTAGAAATGTTAATATGAAAATTGTAAAATATCTCCTTAATTTTAATTTGGTTATAATTGAAATGATAGTATTTTGCATATATTGGGTTCAATGAAAGATATTAAAATTTATTTCAACAGTTTCTTTTTACCTTTTTAAATGTGGTTATTAGAAAATTTTAAATTACATATGCAACTTGTAGCTTGTATATGTATGTATATATACTGGACTGCTCTGATCTAGTGGCTTGATTAGATTAGGTTCAATTTATTTCCTATTTCATTACATCATAATGTCTGAATATTCTACTGTTCTAAGATTGACAAGTTGGCGAAAATAATATCACCCTGATTCCTCATCAACCTTTCATATGATGGCTTTAGCACCTAGTGATAATTGCCTAGGTCCATTACTTCACTAGTACTTGCACAGTGGCGATTTTCTGTTTTTATCATTTCTCTCTGCATTTATTACCTGGAATCCACTTATTAAAAAAGGCATTGTCTCATCAGCTGTTTACCTTGAAATACAGTTCATAAAGAAAAGGCAGGATAAATGCTTGATCCTTTAACAATTTTTAAGGAAATGAGTTGTGTCCTAAGGAAGTTTCAATGGTGACCAACATGGGTGTATGATTATGTTTAGGTTCTGGGTAAATGAGCAGATTTTTATATATTTACTCCTTTGCACTTATTTCTTCTTCTTCTTTTTTTAATCTTATTGGGGTATAGTTGAAGTGCAGTAAACCAACACAGTCAAGATAAACATTTCCATCACCCTCAGGAGTTTTTTTGTGCCCCTTTTTAATACATCCGTATCACCACCTATCTAGAACTTATATTTTCTAAAATTTTATTTAAATACATTATGTATTCCTTTTACATGGCTTCTTTTACTCAGCATAGTGCTTCTGAGATTCAGTCATGTGGTGTATATCAATAGTTTGTTTTTATTGCTGAATAGTATTGTTTTATGCATATGCCATATTTGTTTATACCTCTCTCTGTTACTGGACATTTGAGTTGTTTCTGTTATGTTTTTTGAAACTTGGATTTCCAATCTTTTGATCAGTGAGCACTCTTTAGGTTGGCTCTTGTGTCTTTTTGACAAGACATCATCAGTCTTTGATAGCTTATGTGCTTTCTGGATTTTCTGGACTCACTATACACTTTCAGTGCCAAACTTGGAATCAGCCATATCTCTAAGGAGCCTCTAATTTCTTATAGTGAGAAATGTTATTTTGTGCTTAGGGTGCACAATGCTACTGGATTTCATTGCTTTTAGGTTTTTACAGTACAAAGAACTAGGGAATCTTTGTTTTTATAAAAAATAGAATTCATACTGACATTTCCAATACAATTAATATCACAGGGTTTTTATTTAACTTTTTGGATTTTTATAAATGTATCATTTCTTGGTTTTGTTGAAAATCCTCATTCCTAGGCCAGGCACACGGCTCATGTCTGTAATCCCAGCACTTTTGGAGGCTGAGGCAGGTGGATTGCCTGAGCCCAGTAGTTCGGGACCAGCTTGGGCAACATGGTGAAACCCTGTCTCTACAAAAAAAAAAAAAAAAAAAATTTAGCTGGGTCTTGTGGCATGCGCCTGTAGTCCCTCCTAGTCAGGAGGCTGAAGTGGGAGGATTGCTTTAGCCCTGGGAGGTTGAGGCTGCAGGGAGCTGTGATCATGACACTGCACTCTAGCCTGGGTAACAGAAAGAGACATGTCTCAAAAAAAAAAAAGGAAAGAAAATCCTCATTCCTGCTGACAATTACATAATTAAACTTTTTCTTATATATACTTATAACAGTTTAAAAATAATTTTGCTATTAATAAGATATTGAATGCAGTTGCGGTTCTTTTTGCCCTCAGAATATATCGTGGTAACAGTGAAAATATTCTATAGTTCTTTTCTCTAAATGTTTATGCCACTAATTTGATATTTATTGTGTTCATTTGTTTCAGTGTATTTACAGTTTTTAAGAATTGCTAAAAATTTAATTTTTAAGAAATTATGTAAAAGATTTTATAGTTCCAAAATCAAAAGTTTAAAACAGTACATTCTTGCTTCCATCCTTGTCCTTTCTTCCATTTCCTCCCTCCCCTTTAGTTTTTGCTTTGTCTCATTTCTTTTTGAAAATATCAAATTGTGTGTATAGGTGTGTGTCTATCAGATTTCTCCATTTCTCACTTCTTGTGCAAAAGGTAGCATTAAAAACTGTTCTTCTTTTTTTACTTGGTATTTTGACCAAGAGATCATCGTATATCAATATGTAGAGAACTGTTTTTTGTTTTTTTTTTTTAACAACTGCATAGTTGCAGTCTTTCAGTCAATGTTCTCTGAATGAACATGGTATTATTTTCAGTCTTTTGCTGTTACAAATGATGCAACAATGTCTGTTTTGTACAAGTCTGTTTCTTGTTGTTGTTGTTTGCCATTTTATCTTTGGAATAGATTCTTAGAAGCAGAATTACTAGGTCAAAGAGAGTAACTAAGTAGGCATTTTTGCTAGATGTAGCCAAATTCCTCTCCACAGGAGATGTACCATTTTGTGTTTTCAACAGTGTGGTAGCAATGACAGTCCCACAGTGATGTTCATGTCCCAATCCCTAGAACGCTTGAAATTGTTAGGTTACTTGGCAAAGGAGAAAGTTGCAGATGGAGTTCATGCTGCTAATCAGTTGACCTTGAGGTGGAGAGAGAATTCTGGATTATCCAGGTGGGACCAAAGTAATAACAAGGATTTTTAAAAGTGAAAGAAAGAAGCTGAAGGGAGAGAACCAGAAAGACAGCAACATTAGTAGGGCTCTGGCTGACTTTAAAGGTGGAGGAACGGGGTCATAAGCCGGAAAATGTGGGTGATCTCTAGAAGTGGAAGTGGCAAGGAAATGGATTTTCCCCCAGAGCCTTCAGGTAGGAACACAGCCCTGCCAACACAGCACCCTAATTTTGGTCTTATAAGACCTATATTGCACTTCTTTCTTTCTGAACTATAAAACAGTAAATTTGTCCTATTTTAAGCCAACCGTCCCCAACCTTTTTAGCATCAAGGGCTGGCTTCATGGAAGAAAGTTTTTCCACAGACCAGCAGTAGGGGGATGGTTTCAGGATGAAACTCTTCCACCTCAGATCATCAGGCATTAGATTCTCATAAGGAGCACGAAAGCTAGATTCTTCACATGTACAGTTTACAGCAGGGTTTGTGCTCCCATGAGAATCTAATGCTGCTGCTGATCTGACTGGAGGCAGAACTCAGGCGGTAATGTTCACTCACTCACTGCTCACCTCCTGCTATGCAGCCTGGTTTCTTAACAGGGCATGAACTGCCCAGGGGTTGGGGGCCCATTTTAAGCCACTGGGTTTGTGGTAATTTGTTACAGCAGCAATAAAAAGTTGATACAGTAATGTGTGAGAGTACTTTATGGCCTTTTTCACAGTGTATTGAACTTGGATTTTTGTCAGTGAGATCGATGAGAAATTGTATTTCAATTCATGTTAATTTATATTTCTTTTTGTATGAATGAAGCAAAGCATCGTACATTCAGAGGCTATTTGATTTTGTGAATTGTTCATACCTTTTTTTCATCTTTAAAAAAATTAATAGTTGGTCCTTTTTAATTTTTAGGACCTCTTTATGGACTAGGGATATTATTCCTCTAACGTAAATTGCAAATATTTTCCCCAATGTTTTGTCATTCAGAAAAATTTTAATACAGTCACATTTGTCATTCTTGTTGCTCTTGGATTTTTTGTCATGTTTTCTTCAAATCCTTGTATGGTTTTATTTTTTACGTGTGCATCTGATCCTTTTTAAACTGGTGCTTTTCATTGTGTTAAACAGATTGCCCAGATAGTCTAAAATCATTTTGACAAATATTTGTAAAGATGATTATTATTATATATATTTTTTGAGACAGAGACGACAACAACAACAACAAAAATCCATATTCCATTGTGGCATAGAGCAATAGTTAATCCACTGGAGATTACTATCAGGTTAACTTCTTTGTAGCTCTCAGAATAGAACTATTTCTGAGTATATGTGTACTTCATACAAATCTCCATCAACTGAGAAGGTTGTTGTTCTACACTAGCATTTTAAAAATAGTCTGTATTTATACTTACGTGTAATTGTACAGAGAAGTATAAGACTGTGGAGCTGGGGGCAGTGGCTCATGCCTGTAGTCCCAGCTACTAGGGAGGCTGGGGCCACCCTGGATAATACAGCCGGGACCCAACTTGAAAAAAAAAAAAAAAAACCTGTGGAATGCTTACATCATTGTTTTGTACCCTGGTAGAAATCAAATAAACACAGTTAGAAGTTATAACAGAAATGTTACTACTGACTCCACAGAAATAAAAACAACCATCACAAACTATTATGAACACCTCTACACATACAAACTAGAAAACCTACAAGAGGTGGATAAATTCTTAGACACATACATCCTCCCAAGACTGACCCAGGAGGAAATTGATTCCCTAAACAGACCAGTAGCAAGCTCCAAAATTAAATCAGTAATAAATAGCCTTCCCACCAAAAAAAGCCCAGGACCTGATGGATTCACAGCAGAATTCTACCAGATGTACAAAGAAATGCTGGTAGCATTCCTACAGATATTATTCATAAAAATTGAGGAGGAAAGACTCCTCCCCAACTTATTCTGTGAGGCCAGCATCATCTTGATATCAAAAATGGGCAGAGACACAACGACAAAAAACTTCAGGCCGTGGTGTATATGTGCCACATTTTCTTAATCCAGTCTATCGTTGTTGGACATTTGGGTTGGTTCCAAGTCTTTGCTATTGTGAATAGTGCCGCAATAAACATACGTGTGCATGTGTCTTTATAGCAGCATGATTTATAGTCCTTTGGGTATATACCCAGTAATGGGATGGCTGGGTCAAATGGTATTTCTAGTTCTAGATCCCTGAGGAATCGCCACACTGACTTCCACAATGGTTGAAAATGTGGCACATATACACCATGGAATACTATGCAGCCATAAAAAATGATGAGTTCATGTCCTTTGTAGGGACGTGGATGAAACTGGAAAACATCATTCTCAGTAAACTATCGCAAGGACAAAAAACCAAACACCACATGTTCTCACTCATAGGTGGGAATTGAACAATGAGAACTCATGGATACAGGAAGGGGAACATCACACTCTGGGGACTGTTGTGGGGTGGGGGGAGGGGGGAGGGACAGCATTAGGAGATATACCTAATGCTAAATGACGAGTTAATGGGTGCAGCAAAACAACATGGCACATGGATACGTATGTAACACACCTGCACATTGTGCACATGTACCCTAAAACCTAAAGTATAATAATAAAAAAAAAAAAGAAATCACCAAAAAAAAAAAAAAAAAAAAACTTCAGGCCGCTATCCTTGATGAACATCAATGCAAAAATCCTCAGCAGAATACTTGCAAATCAAATCCAGCAGCACATCAAAAAGCTAATCCACCATGATCAAGTAGGCTTCATCCCCAGGATGCAAGGTTGGTTCAACATACAAATATCAATAAATGTGATTCATCACATGAACAGAACTAAAGACAAAAAACGACATGATTATTTCAATAGATGCGGAAAAGGCCCTCGATAAAATTCAACACCCCTTCATGTTAAAAACTCTCAATAACCTAGGTATTGAAGGAACATACCTCAATATAATAGAGCCATCTATGACAAACCCACAACCAACATTATACTGAACAAGTGAAAGCTGGAAGCATTCCCCTTGAAAACTGACACGAGGCAAGGCTGCCCTCTCTCACCACTTCTATTCAACATAGTATTGGAAGTCCTAGCCAGAGCAGTTAGGCAAAAGAAAGAAAGAAAGGGCATCCAAATAGGAAGAGAGGAAGTCAAACTGTTTGCAGACAACATAATTCAATGTGTAGGAAACGCCATAGTCTGGGCCCAAACACTCCTTCAGCTGACAAACAACTTCAGCAAAGCTGCAGGATACAAAAATTAGTGTACAAAAATGACTAGCATTCTTATACACCAACAATAGCCAGACCGAGAGCCAGGTAAGAGAGGCAATCTCATTCACAATTGCCACACATCTCCCCCCTCCTACACACACACCCTAGAAGTACAGCTAACCAGGGAGGTGAAAGATATATGCAATGAGAATTACAAAATACTGTTCAAAGAAATCAGAGAAGACACAAACAAGTGGAAAAACACCCCATGCTCATGAATAGGAAGAATCAGTATCATCGAAATGGCTATAGTGCCCAAAGCAATGTACAGATTCAGTGCTATTCCTATCAAACTACCAATGACATTCTTCACAGAACTAGAAAAAACTACTTTAAAATTTATATGGAACCAAAAATAGCCAAGGCAGTCCTAAGCAAAAAGAACAAAGCTGGAGGCATCACATTACCCTACTTCAAACTATACTACAAGGCTACAGTAACCAAACAGCATGATACTGGTACAAAAACAGGCACATTGACCAATGGAACAGAATAGAGAGCTAGAAGTAAGGCCGCGCATCTGCAACCATCTGATCTTTGACAGAGCTAACAAAACGAAGCAGTGGGGAAAAGACTCGCTATTCAATAAATGGTGCTGGGATAACTGGCTAGCCATATGCAGAAAATTGAAGGTGGACTCCTTCTTTACACCATGTAGAAAAATCAACTCAAGGTGGATTAAAGACAAATGTAAAACCCAAAACTACACCCTGGAAGACAACCTAGGCAGTATCATCCTGGACCTAGGAACGGGCAAAGATTTGATGACAAAGACACCAAAAGCCATCGCAACAAAAGCAAAAATTGACAAATGGGATCTAATTAAACTTAAGAGCTTCCATACAGCAAAAGAAGCTATCAACAGAGTAAACAGACAACCCACAGAATGGGAGAAAATTTTTGTAAACTATGCATTTGACAAAGGTCTAATATGCAGCATTTATAAGGAACTTAAATTTACAGGAGAAAAACAACCCTATTAAAAGATGGACAGAGGACATGAACAGACATTTCTCAAAAGAAGACATACATGGGGCCAAAAAGCATATTAAAAAAAGCTCAGTATCACTGATCATTAGAGAATTGCAAATCAAAACCATAAATGAGATACCATCTAACACCAGTCAGAATGGCTATTACCAGAAACTAAAAAAAAACAGATGCTGTCAAGGTTGCAGAGAAAAGGGATCACTTATAACTGTTGGTGGGAGTGTAAATCAGTTCAACCGTTGTGGAAGGCAGTATGGCAGTTCATCAAAGAGCTAAAAACAGATATACCATTAGACCAGCAATCCCGTTACTGGGTATATACCCACAGGAATATAAAGCATTCTACCATGAAGACACATGCATGTGGATGTTCATTGCAGCACTATTCACAATAGCAAAGACATGGAATCAACCCAAATGCCCATCAATGACAGATTGGATAAAGAAAATGTGGTATATATACACCATGAAATATTATGCAGCCATGAAAAAGAATGAGCTCATGTCTCTTGCAGGAACATGGATGGAGCTGGAGGCTATCATCCTTAGCAAACTAATGCAGAAACAGAAAACCAAATACCTCATGTTCTCGCTTATAAATGGGAGCTAAAAGATAACACGAACACAAAGAAGGAAACAACAGACACTGGGGTCTACTTGGAGGGAGAGGAGCAGAAAAGATAACTCTTGGGCACTGGCCTTAAATACCTAGATGATGAAATAATATGTACAACAAACCCCCATGACGTGTTTACCTGCATAGCAAACCTTCACATGTACCCCCAAACCTAAAATAAAAGTTTAAAAAGACTAAATACTTCTGCTTGGCACATGTTCTTCTCTAGGCGAGATACAATGGTTGTGCACGATGGTCACTGCTTAACTTTTATTACAGTTAGTACTAAATGTCATTTCAGGTAGTGTGAGTACTTAAAAAAACTTCTTATTTGACATAATTTCAGACTTAAAGAAAATATATAAGAATGGCACCAAAATTCTTGTACACCTTCACTCAAATATTCTAAATTTTAACATTTTACCACATTTACTTTATCCTCCCTTCCCCTTTCTTCCCATAATGCATATGTATATGTGTATGTTTGTGGATATATAATTTTTTCTGAACTGTTTAGAGTAAGTTGCAGGTATGTTGCCCATTTACCTCTAGATTTCTAAGTTGCTTAGTGTGTATTTTCTGAAAATGAGAGCATTCTTTTATATAACCACAGTTCAGTTTATAGTTATCAAAATTAGGAAATTATATATTGATACAGTACTGTTACCTAATCAGACTTATCCAGATTTTGCCAATTGCTTTAATGTCCCTTATAAGAAAATAATTCTATATAGGATTAAGTGATTTGGTTGTCATGTCTTTTGTCTCTACTAGTCTTTGAATTTCATGACCTTAACATTTTAGAATGTGTTGCTAGGTGTTGCCAAATTCCTCTATAGGTTAGAGATTGATTTTTATCCTCTGTAATTACAGGCTTGTTATCCCAGTTTGGGTTTGTTGGCCAATAAGTTATAATTAGATGTTGGCCAAATTTGTTGTTTGGGTTTAATGGCCAATTTGGTGCTCTTTCTTGTGCTATATATAGAGCATGCTACCCTTATGAACTAAGAGGAATAACATTCTCAGATGGTTTCAATAAATTAAAACCTTATCCTTAAAAAGTAAGCTGGTTATCTACAACACTTCATTTGCAGCCTTTCTGGATAACTGAGATGTTTGTGTGCAAGTTCCACATGTGACATACATACCAAGCTATGAGAGAAATAAATAACTAGAGTCCTAAAAGTCTGACATGGAATATTAAAGAATAATATAGCACATCTGACCAGAAGTGTTCTACCATGAATTTCAGTTTCTCAAAGGTTTGGGAACTTTCATGTTTCTTTGTTTTATGGACTTTAACCAGCTCCTAGTAGAATGTTTTAAATATAGTGGCTTAGTTGTTGCTTACCCAGAGATAGAATAATAGAATGTTACACCTAGAAAGGATCTCAGTTATTGTCCAAATGTCTTGTTTTACTGAGGCCCAAGGATGTTGATGGCCTGTCCAGAAGAGGTTCACATAAGTAGTTAGCAACAAAAATGGGACTAGAATGAATAACTTTTTCTCAAAATTGGGAGTGACAGAATTTACAAATTTTAGGTTTTGCCAAGTATCAAAGAATGGACTTCATTATGGAAAGGTTGTTCAAGCATATGGATCAGTATTGTGTTACCCTTTATTAAAAAGTCTTTTTTTTTTTTTTTGAGATAGAGTCTTGCTCTGTTGCCCAGGCTGGAGTACAGTGGTGCAATCTCAGCTCACTGCAGGCTCCACCGCAAGGTTCACACCATTCTCCTGCCTCAGCCTCCCGAGTAGCTGGGACTACAGGTGCCCACCACCACACCCGGCTAATTTTTTGTATTTTTGGTAGAGATGGGGTTTCACCATGTTAGCCAGGATGGTCTCGATCTCCTGACCTTGTGATCCGCCTGTCTTGGCCTCCCAAAGTGCTGGGATTACAGGCATGAGTCACCGTGCCTGGCCTAAAAATTGTTTAAATAAAACATAAAGAAAAGTGTGCAGATTATGGGATGGATTTTTAGAGTGTGTGGAACACATCCATGCAGCCACCATTCTGTGCAAAAAAATAGAATATTACAACCCCTCTGTGTCCCTTAGAAAAATAACTATCCTGATAACATGTGTTAGTGTTTTTGTTTGGGACTGTTATGTAAGTGGAATCATACAAAATATATTTTTGTGTTTGGCTTTGGCTCAACATTGTTTGCACAATTCATGACTGTAAATGGAATAGCAGTTCTGAGTGTGACTGTTTTGTTACGGGATCAGAGGGGCAAAGTCACAATTTTCCGAAAAGTCTATTAAAATACCCTGTCCTTTAAAGCTAGATTTTTCTTCATATGCTTTGCCCAAAACAATGTGTCATAGCAAGTTGAATACAGAAACAGGTGAGACCTGCTGTTTCTGTTAAGCCAGACATGAGAGATTTGCAAAAATATAAAAACTATGCCATTCTCATTAACATTTTTTTAGAAAATAGTTTTTTACCAAAAATGTTACTCATGTTAATATGTAGTGGTTTGACTGTTGCCATTTTAAAGTGAATTAATAAGTATTTAAAACATTTTTAGTTTTAATATCTAACACTGCAAGTATCAATAGATACAACCACATAAAATTCATTAGAGTTTCTCATAACTTTTAAGACTGAGAAAGGATTCTGAAACCAAAAAGTTTGAGCCACTGACCTAATATCTGATTTACAATTCTGTCGTAAGTAATGATGTTGAGCTGCTTTTCATGTGCCTGTTGCCTATTTGAATATCCTCTTTTCCAAAGTGCCCGATAAGTCATTTGCTCATTTTTTTAATTGGTTTATCTTTTAAAAATTGATTTTTTTTTATTTTTTATTTTTTAGATTTTTTTTTTTTATTATACTTTAGGTTTTAGGGTACATGTGCACAATGTGCAGGTTTGTTACATATGTATCCATGTGCCATGTTGATTTCCTGCACCCATTAACTCGTCATTTAGCATTAGGTATATCTCCTAATGCTGTCCCTCCCCCATCCCCCCACCCCACAACAGTCTCCTGAGTGTGATGTTCCCCTTCCTGTGTCCATGAGTTCTCATTGTTCAATTCCCACCTATGAGTGAGAACATGTGGTGTTTGGTTTTTTGTCCTTGCGATAGTTTACTGAGAATGATGTTTTCCAGTTTCATCCATGTCCCTACAAAGGACACGAACTCATCATTTTTTATGGCTGCATAGTATTCCATGGTGTATATGTGCCACATTTTCTTAATCCAGTCTATTGTTGTTGGACATCTGGGTTGGTTGCAACTCTTTGGAAAAGAGGAAGTCAAATTGTCCCTGTTTGCAGATGACATGATTGCATATCTAGAAAACCCCATTGTCTCAGCCCAAAATCTCCTTAAGCTGATTAGCAACTTCAGCAAAGTCTCAGGATACAAAATCAATGTACAAAAGTGACAAGCATTCTTGTACACCAATCACAGACAAACAGAGAGCCAAATCATGAGTGAACTCCCATTCACAATTGCTTCAAAGAGAATAAAATACCTAGGAATCCAACTTACAAGGGATGTGAAGGACCTCTTCAAGGAGAACTACAAACCACTGCTCAATGAAATCAAAGAGGATACAAACAAATGGAAGAACATTCCATGCTCATGGGTTGGAAGAATCAATATCGTGAAAATGGCCATACTGCCCAAGGTCATTTATAGATTCAATGCCATCCCCATCAAGCTACCAATGACTTTCTTCACAGAATTGGAAAAAACTACTTTAAAGTTCATATGGAACCAAAAAAGAGCCCGCATCACCAAGTCAATCCTAAGCCAAAAGAACAAAGCTGGAGGCATCATGCTACCTGACTTTAAACTATACTACAAGGCTACAGTAACCAAAACAGCATGGTACTGGTACCACAACAGAGACATAGATCAATGGAATAGAACAGAGCCCTCAGAAATGATGCCGCATATCTACAACTATCTGATCTTTGACAAACCTGACAAAAACAAGCAATGGGGAAAGGATTCCCTATTTAATAAATGGTGCTGGGAAAACTGGCTAGCCATATGTAGAAAGCTGAAACTGGATCCCTTCCTTACACCTTATACAAAAATTAATTCAAGATGGATTAAAGACTTAAATGTTAGACCTAGAACCATTAAAATCCTACAAGAAAACCTAGGCAATACCATTCAGGACATAGGCGTGGGCAAGGACTTCATGTCTAAAACACCAAAAGCAATGGCAACAAAAGCCAAAATTGACAAATGGGATCTAATTAAACTCAAGAGCTTCTGCACAGCAAAAGAAACTACCATCAGAGTGAACAGGCAACCTACAGAATGGGAGAAAATTTTTGCAACCTACTCATCTGACAAAGGGCTAATATCCAGAATCTACAATGAACTCAAACAAATTTACAAGAAAAAAACAAACAACCCCATCAAAAAGTGGGCAAAGGACGTGAACAGATACTTCTCAAAAGAAGACATTTATGCAGCCAAAAAACACATGAAGAAATGCTCATCATCACTGGCCATCAGAGAAATGCAAATCAAAACCACAGTGAGATACCATCTCACACCAGTTAGAATGGCCATCATTAAAAAAGCAGGAAACAACAGGTGCCGGAGAGGATGTGGAGAAATAGGAACACTTTTACACTGTTGGTGGGACTGTAAACTAGTTCAACCATTGTGGAAGTCAGTGTGGCGATTCCTCAGGGATCTAGAACTAGAAATACCATTTGACCCAGCCATCCCATTACTGGGTATATACCCAAAGGACTATAAATCATGCTGCTATAAAGACACATGCACACGTATGTTTATTGCGGCACTATTCATAAAAATTGATTTATAATCCTCACCCCTAATTTTCTGTCCTAGTTAAGAAGTCCGGAAGATAATTTTCTCATTTTATCTTCTAGATTCTTTGTTGTTTTTGCCTTTTCACAGATCTAAAATTCACATGGAATTGATTTTTGTGTATGATGAGGTAAAGGTCAGATTGAATTCCCTTGTGGATATTAGTGTACCAAACATCTTTTTTTTGTTGTTTTTTGAGACAGTCTTGCTCTGTCTCCCAGGCTGGAGTGCGGTGGTGCGATCTCAGCTTACTGCAGCCTCTGCCTCCTGGGTTCAAGCAGTTCACCTGTCTCAGCCTCTCGAGTAGCTGGGACTACAGGCATGCGCCATCATACCCAGCTCATTTTTTTATTTTTAGTAGAGATGGGATTTTGCCACGCTGTCCAGGCTGGTCTCTAACTCCCGACCTCAAGTGATCATCCACCTCAGCCTCCCAAAGTGATTGGATTACAGGTATGAGCCACCGTGCCCGGCTCCAAACGTCATTTATTGTCACTACTTTTGACCAGCAAATCTAATCACAAAAAAATTTTCTTCCAAATAGTAGTATCATGCCTTTAGACAAAGCATTAAATGTTTGTTAAAGGTAACTCATGTTAATGTCTAATGGTGTTTTAATTTACAGTTTTAAAGAAAATATATTTAATAGTTATGTTAGTGTGAATTTTAAGATAATTTTAAACCTTCAAAGAAAAATGAAATACAAATGCAGTAGTATTCAGTTTTACTAGTTATAAAGTTAAGGTATTCTGGGCTTCAGCCAGTTGTTGTTTGTAACATTCATCTATTTAAAACATGACTTTCTGTTGATGGTATAGAGCAGTATATTATGATGTTGCTCTTAAAGTAAAAGTGGATACTGCAGAATTCATTCCAAACTATTTACTTTTCAGGAAACATTTTGATGGTAAATTACAATCAGAATCAACTAATAATGGAAAAAATAAGAGAGATGTAGATTTCGAAGGTACAGATGAACCCATTTTTGGAAAGAAGCCCAGGATAGAAGAGTCAATAACTGAAGACTTAAGGTAATATTTCCAAAGTCCTAAATGTTAGTAACTCATAATTCAGGTGGTTACATGAGGTTTTAAAAATTGTCTCCATGTTGCTACTTAGATATATGCCCGTGTTAGAGAAATGAAGATATTCTTTCTATTTTTATACAGGCATGTAAATGTAGAACACTTACCTAAGTTTGGGGAATTGGAAAGCAATATAGAAAATACTCATCTTTTAATACTTTAGAATCCAGTTTTGAGAAAAAAATCTTAAAACGTGATTTTTTTTTAAAAAAAGTACATTTTCTTTATTTGTAATACCTCAGGAAGAGGATAACTGGAAGAGTGGAATAAAAGGAAAAAATAAAGCTAACTCAGTGAAAGGAATAAGTGGGAAGGAACATTAGAGGGAATTAGATTTTCATAGTTGCATATAGAGTAGAGTGGCTGTGCATCTCAAGACTCCTGCTATAGGTATCTGTGGCTGGAATCGCTGGTATTTATCTGATTTTGGAAGCTGGAGCTTTCTAAAAGTTGATGCCAGTACCCTTGGTTGACCTGTTTTCTATTGTGGTAATGATCTTTAAAACTTTGCTTCTCCCTTCTAATGTTTCATATTTGAACTTGGCACTACCATGAAGAGTTTACGATTTCTGTGATTTTTTTTTTTAAAACCAGTTAACTTTTGTTATAGTTAGTAAAATTATCTCCTATAAGTGGTGATAGATGTGTCACTGGAATATTTAAGATGCACCGTTTTCCCAGGCTACTATAATAAGTTACAAAATAATATTTGTAGTTTAAAGTCATTGTTACTTGTTTGTAACTTTTGAGTTTGTCCCAAGTAATATTATTGACTTAAGTCTTAGAAGTACAGTAAGATAATAATGAATCTAGCACAGAAATACATCTATTTTTCTTCAGTTTATCCAGTTTTGCCTTTTCAGAGTCTAAACAGAGAACCTAGATGAGCATAATGTAGGATTTTGATGAGAATAAGGAACTTTTTTTTTTTTTTTTGAGACATTGTCTCACTCTGTCACCCAGGCGGGAGTGCAGTGGTGTGATCACAGCTTGCTGCAGTCTCAGCCTCCCCAGGGTCAGGTGATTCTCCTGCCTCAACCTCTTGAGTAGCTGGGACTATAGGCGCGTGCCACCACGTGTACTAATTTTTGAGGTTTTTTGTAGTGAGTTTTTGCCATATTGCCCAGGCTGGTCTTGAACTCCTGGGCTCAAGTGATCCACCCACTGCAGCCTCCCAAAGTGTTGAGATTACAGGTGTGAGCCACTGTGCCTGGCCAGGAACACTTCTATAAATAATAGCAACAAATGAATTGGGCTAGTTTATTTTATACTTTCTATTGTGTAGTGGTTTATAACCAGCTTATGTTTTGAAGTGGTGACAGTGCTTGGTAGAGGTACTTTTTATTCAAAATAGTTATTGGAACTAAGCTGACATAATTATTTAAATAATCACTTGGCAGTCTGTTCTGTGTCTGTAATAAAAGATGTTAACTGGTCATTTTTAATTTTCAGCATATATTTGCATAATGTGAAAACATTTCTATGTATTCTTAATAGCCAAAGTTTTTCCTATTTGGAATACTGATGATTGGATAGTGTCATTTTACATTATACTTAATCATAGTATTTGGAATACTATGATTGGATAGTGTCATTGTACTTAACAGTACAATGTGAGGGTTATTATCAAATTATAGAAAAGTAATTTGTTTTTGTGTAACTTTAAACAATTTTTTTTTAAGTTTGGCAGACCTGATGCCCAGAGTCAAGGTACAATCAGTTGAAACTGTTGAAGGGTGTACACATGAGGTAAGCACAAACAGCATACAGAAGGTTAGTGTTGTAAATGGGATTTTTCTTTGGACTATGTAGTATGATGATCAGCAAACAGTTTAGCCATGAGGACCTTGGAAACAATAAATAGTTGCCATGGGGTACCTAGTGGAAGAGTTGGGGCTTTGTAATTAAACTTCGGTTCAGATCCTCCCCCAGCATTTTTCTTAACTATAATCTTGGGTAAATTTCTTATTTTAACAGATTTTTTTTTTTTTTTTTTTTTAAGGCAGAGGTTCACTGTTGTTGACCAGGCTGGAGTGGAATGGCGCGATCTCGGCTTACTGCAACCTCCACCTCCCGGGTTCAAGCAGTTCTCCTGCCCCAGCCTCCTGGGTAGCTGGGACTACAGGCGCGCGCCACCACGCCCGGCTAATTTTTGTATTTTTAGTAGAGACAGGGTTTCACTATGTTGGCCAGGCTGGTCTCAAACTCCTGACCTCGTGATCCACCTGCCTGAGCCTACCAAAGTGCTGGGATTACAGGCATAAGCCACTGCGCCCGGCCAATCTTGGGTAAATTTCTTAACCTCTTTGTTTATTAAAAAACATTGTTGGCTGGGCGCGGTGGCTCACGCTTGTAATCCCAGCACTTTGGGAGGCCGACGTGGGTGGATCACGAGGTCAGGAGATCGAGACCACAGTGAAACCCCATCTCTACTAAAAATATAAAAAAAAATTAGCCTGGCGTGGTGGCGGGCGCCTGTAATCCCAGCTGCTCGGAGAGGCTGAGGCAGGAGAATGGCGTGAACCCGGGAGGCAGAGCTTGCAGTGAGCTGAGATCGCGCCACTGCACTCTAGCACTCCAGCCTGGGTGACAGAGCGAGACTCCATCTCAAAAAAAAAAAAAAAAAAATGTTTTTTTGTAGTTTTTAAATTTGCAATAAAGGGATCTACCTTGTGGTGTGGTTGTGAGCATTATAGAAGTAAATTAGGTAAAGTACCTAGCACAGAGTAGGTGTTTAGAACATTCATACTCCTAAAGTTAAGTAACAGTGCTATTTTTGAAGGTTACATGGTATTTCATGTCTTGCTCCAATGACTGATAAATTGCAGTTTCTTTGTTCTGCCACAAGATGGTGGTCAGAGATAGCTTGTGTCTATTTAGAAGTGAGAATTTATACACATTACATGATGGAACTATAAGACTATTTCCTTCTCAAAACTTTTTATTGTAAACATTATAGCAAGTTATTTTTAGAGGTAATTGGAGAATCTCATTAAAAGTCTATTGAATAAGCAGAGTAATCCAAATTAACAAAAAGCCTTTTGATGTAGGTTTAGAACCTTATCTTTTTTTTTTTTTTTAACTTAGATTCAGGAGGTACATATGCAGGTTTGATTTTTGGTGGTTTTTTTTTTTTTTTGGCTTTTTGGTTTTTTTTTTTAAGCATCTCACTGTCGACCAGGCTGGAGTGCAGTGATGTGATCTCAGCTCACTGCAACCTCCACGTCCCAGGCTCAAGCAATCCTTCTGCCTCAGCCTCCCAAGCAGCTGGAATTACAGGTGCGTGCCACCACTCTTGGCTAATTTTCTTCTTTTTTAATTTTTTCTTTTTATTTTTAGTAGAGACTGAGTTTCACCATGTTGGTCAGGCTGGTCTCAAACTCCTGACTTCAAGTGATCCAGCCGTCTTGGCCTCCCAAAGTGCTGGGATTACAGACGTGAGGCACTGTACCTAGCCATGTGCAGGTGTTACGTGGGTATATCGTGTGATGCTGAGGTTTGGGCTTCAGTTGAACCTGTCACCCAAATAGTGAACATACTACCCAATAGGTATTAAATAGTTTTTCAACCCTTTCCCACTTTCACTTCCTGCTTTTGGAGTCCTCAGTGTGTGTTGTTCTTACCTTTATGTCCATGTGTACCCTATGTTTAGCTCTCGCTAAACATAGTGAGAATATGCGGTATTTGATTTTCTGTTTCTGCATTAAATCACTTAGGATGATGGCCTCCAGCTGCATCCATGTTACTGCAAAGGACATGATTTCTAGAAATTTCTCTTTTAAAATATTTTTCTACTGAAAGTCTCTTATGTTTCTTTAGAAATAGTACATAGTGTCTGACAGGTGTGATGTCCATTTGATCATTCAAGATATGTTAGACCCTATTCAGTTATCTGGGCTTATAAAAGATGGAAAAACATAAACATGGCTGGGCACAGTGGCCCACGTCTATAATCCCAGCACTTTGGGAGGGCGAGGCAGGCGGATTGCCTGAGGTCAGGAGTTTGAGAGCAGTCTGGCCAGCATGGTGAAACCCCGTCTCTACTAAAAATACAAAAAAAATTAGCTGGGCGTGGTGGCATGTGCCTGTAATCTCAGCTACTCAGGAGGCTGAGGCAGGGAGATTGCTTGAACCAGGGAGGTGGAGGTTGCAGTGAGCTGAGATTGCGCCACTGTACTCCAGCCTGGGCGACAGAGTGAGACTCTGTCTCAAAAAAAAAAAAAGAAAAAAGAAACACAAACTCTTATTCTCAAGAGGTCAAAAGCCCCTTCTGTGCTCCATGATTATCTTTAAGCCCACCTTTCTGTCACTTCTTCCCACTTTCTCAGCAGGGTGACTTTTCCTCTTCACAGGCTTGAGGATATCAAGTTGAAATGTCCTCTGATTATAACCTCCATCACCAAGGCTAATTGTACATGTCACATTCCCCTTCCAGACTAAGGATGGTTGTTCTGCCAGTATTCTTGGTTATGTCTTATCCTATCTCCACAGACTTTATTTATTTATTTTTAATTATTATACTCTAAGTTCTGGGGTACATGTGCAGAACGTGCAGTTTCGTTACATGGGTATACACCTGCCATGGTGGTTTGCTACACCCATCATCCTGTCAGTCTTCTTTAGGTATTTCTCCTAATGCTATCCCTCCCCTAGCCCCCCACCTCTCTACAGGCCCCGGTTTGTGATGTTCCCTGCCCTGTGTCTGTGTGTTCTCATTGTTCAACTCCCACTTATGAGTGAGAACATGGCAGTGTTTGGTTTTGTGTTCTTGTGATAGTTTGCTGAGAATGATAGTTTCCAGTTTCATCCATGTCCCTGCAAAGGACATGAACTCATCAACTTTTATGGCTGCATAGTATTCCATAGTGTATATGTGCCACATTTTCTTTATCCAGTCTATCATTGATGGACATTTGGGTTGGTTCCAAGTCTTTGCTATTGTGAATAGTGCCTCAATGAACATACGTATGCATGTGTCTTTGTAGTAGAAAGATTTATAATCCTTTGGGTATATACCCAGTAATGGGATGGCTGGGTCAAATGGTATTTCTAGTTCTAGATTCTTGAGGAATCGCCACACTGCACAAAGACTTTATTAATTTCCTTTTCTCTTAACTATTTCTAGAGTCTCTTTTTTTCTAATTGCCATTCCCTGTCAGCATATGAGCATTCAAAAGTTTCTCTTTTTGTTCTATGTTGTTTTCTACCCACTGTGTTGTTATTCTTCTGTGTTGTAGTAGTTTCAACTTTAAAAAGTACACAGTTTCCTCAGGGAGATAAACATCAGCTTTCAATTATTACCCTTAGACAAATGCGAGTAGATGTAATTTCTGAGTGTTGAAACTGGCTTTTTGCCTTGTTCTTAAAGACAGTTATTTGATTTACAGTGTCTGAGACAGTTAAAGTTCATCACTCTAGTTCATCAGTTTTATTTTCCAAACCATCATCCATTATGGAATGCTAAATACATCAGTTCTTAAATAGTTGGTGAGGTTTTTTTTTTTTTCTTTTCTACTTTGTTGTCAGGTTGCGCTTCCTGCAGATGAGGATTATTTACCACTTAAACCACGAGTTGGAAAAGCTGCTAAGGTCTGTACTTTGGGTAATACAGTTTATATAGTTTTGTGAGAGTCTCTTTTTCTTAAAATTCTTATTTCAAATGAGATTTTTGTATTTCCCACAGCATATGTATGTATGTATCAAGAACAAGCCAACTAAAGACAAATATAATGAGAACTGAATCAGTTAACAACTATGCTGGAAACCAGCCATCATGTGATGAGATTTTAAAATGTTAAAACCGTGATTCTCAACGTTTTAAAAGAATGTAATGAAAGTTATCAACCTTTCTCCAGAAACAAATACATGTATACTAGTTTTTGCCTATAGTTTTAGGGTTTTAACAGGCTTCTAATGAAACTGGAACTCTGTGCTTTTATTAGATGGATTTTGAAGGCCTGACAGACCTTAAAAGGCCAAGAAATTTTTAAGGTTTAATTTTCCAAGTAATTTTCTGTAAATAAAAAAGGCAGTATGGTAGAGTATGCATGAACTCTTAAAGTTTAATAGATGTAATATTCTGCCTCTACGGAGTGAACTTTACTGAGAGACTTCACTTTTTAGAGCCTCAGAGTTCCTACCTATGAAAGGAAATAATATCTATGATAGGGGTTGTTGTGAAAATTAGTAATAATATATGGAAAATGTGTTACACAGTGCCTGGCCACAGAGCTTGTTTTTGGTAAATGGTAATGATAATTTTATTATTAATATAATACACATCAACATAATGTAATAATTGAAAGATTAGAGAGCAGAATTAGCTTCTTTGTTGTCTGGGCAAAAATGTAGTTTACTCTTCCTTATTTTCACTAATGTGTAGTATATTTTCTAAATAGAATCATAAAGGAATACTCCCAGAATGCTTTGGGGGGTAGCCTGCTTGTGTTTTGATTTTAAGTATGCTCTGATATGACTAGATGTTTTTATGCAGATATTAATATTTTGTTTTTATAGGAATACCCATTCATTCTTGATGCTTTTCAAAGAGAGGCCATTCAGTGTGTTGACAATAATCAGTCTGTTCTAGTATCTGCACATACGTCAGCGGGAAAAACAGTATGCGCCGAGTGAGTAGCTTTCTTTTTAAAGTCACTTTGTTTCTTATTTCACTCTTTAAAAGTTTCTTTTTTGCTGTTTGTTTGATTTCTGCTAGTAAAGATGGTTTTACTTGTCCCTTTTGAACAATTTCTTTTTCTTGTCTTATTGAACCTCTAATACAATGTTTGCTTGAAGTAATAAAAGAGGACGTTCTTTTCTTGTTCCTCATATTAGGAGAAAAACACTCAGGCTTTCATCGTTAAGCATGATGTTACCTGTTGGTTTTTCACAGATGCTTTTTATTTATCAGTTTGAGGAACTTCTGTTCCTAGTTTGCAGAGATTTTGTTTGCGTATGTATGTATGTCTATGTGTATAAAATATTTAGATACTGGATTTTGTCAAGTGCTTTTTTTGCATTTATTGACGTGATTTTTTTTTTCTTCTGCGCAGTCATGGCTCACTGCAGCCTTGAACTCTGGGCTCAGGCCATCCTCCTGCCTCAGCCTTCCTAGTAGATGGGACTAAAAGCATACACCATCACACCTGGCTAATTTTTTTTTTTTTTTTTTTTTTAAAGAGACAACACAGGGTCTCAAACTCAAATAGGCTAGTCTCAAACTGCTGGACTCAAGCAGTTGTCCTACCTTGGACTCCCAAATTTCTGGGATTACAGGCATGAGCTACCATGCCTGGCCATGTTTTTGATATGTTTCTTAAATAATTTGACGTGTCTGATAAGTTATGTTTGATCTTGTTTTCTGTACAGTATCATTTCCCTTCTATCTGAGGAAATGCCTTTAGCATTTTATTGTAGTGCAGTTCTACTGATGAGAAAATCTTTTAACTTTTGTATGTCTGAAAATCTTTTACTTTTTTATTTTTGAAAGGTATTTTCCTTTGTTATGGAATTGTAATTTTCTTTTAAGACTGCCATTTGACTTGCATAGTTTATGACAAGAAATCCTAGCATACCTTTGATCCTCTGTACATAATGTGCCTTTTTTCCTCTGGCTGCTTTTAAGATTTATTTTTATCATTGATTTTAAGCAGTTTGTTTTTTATGTACCTTGGTGTTGTTTTTGCATATTTTTCTTGTCTTTGGGTTTGTTTTTGCAGTCCTCAGGGCTCTTGTTCAAGGACTCTTTTGGGCCACTTAAAGTTGTCCCACAACTCACTGATACTATATTCATTTTTTTTCTTTTGAGTTTCATTTTTGGGTCATTTCTAATGCAATGTCTTTAAATTTATTAATCTTTGCTTCTGAATTTTCTAATCTGCTGTTAATCTCATTGAGCGCTGCTTTTGGTTTTTTTGTTTGTTTGTTTGTTTGTTTGTTTTTGAGGCAGGGTCTTGCTCTGTCGCCCAGGTTGCAGTGCAGTGGCACAAACACAGCTCATTTACATTCTCAAACTTGTGGGCTCAAGCAGTCCAACTCAGTGTCCCGAGTAGCTGGGACCACAGGCATGTGCCACCATGACTGGCTAAGTTTTTGATTATTTGTGGAAATGAAATCTCTCTATGTTGCCTACACGGGTCTCAAACTCCTGGGCTCAAGTGTTTCTCCTGCATTGGTTTCCCAAAGTGCTGGGCTTATAGACATGAACTGAATGCATTTTGATCTCAGATATTATATTTTCTTTGCTAGAAGTTCAGTTTATTTTTGTTATCCTCCATGTCTCAACTTTTTTTAGCTTCCTTTTTTTCTTAATGTTTTCTTCTATTTCTAGTTTATAGAAATGCAGTCGTATCTGCTTGAACAGATAGGGTACAGTTACAGAAACGTTTAATGTCCATGTTACTACTTCGTTTTTCTGTATTATTTCCTGGTCTCTTTGATGGATTGACTTTCCTGCTTCTTTGATTTTTTTTTTTAATCACTGACTTCTTGATTATAATGTGACTGAGTTTTTTTTTTTTTTTTTTTTCCATGTTTCTTATACTTGAGTTTGTAAGGTTCCTTAGATGTGTGGATTTATTATAGTTTTCATTAAATTTGGGGAAATTTCAGACATTTTTTACTGCAAATGTTGCCCCTTCCTTTATTTCTTTGAGGACTCAAGTTATACTTACAGCAGGCCCCTTTAAGTTGTTCACAGCCCACTGAAGCTGTGTTTATTTATTATTATTTTATTTTTGGTGTTTATTCTGTGTTTCATTTCGGATAGTTTCTGTGACTTCAGGTTTATTCACTTTTTTTTTATTGCAGTGTCTTAATCTTAATACTAGCCAGTGTATTTTTTAATCTCAGACACTCAGAGTTTCCATCTCTAAAATTTTGATTTCGTCAGTGTTTTCCGTATTTTTACTTAACGTGCTGTTTAATTTTCCTCAGCTTTCTTGAGCATATAGAGTACTTTTATAGTAACTTTTAATATCCCTGTTTACTAATTCTGTCATCTGTCTCATTTTGGGATCTGATTTTACTGATTAAAAAATTTTTTTTCATTACAGGCTGTGTTTTCCTGCACCTTGACAAAACTGATACTTTTTTATTGCATGCGAAAACATTGTGGATTTTACCTTGTTCGGTGCTGAATACTTTTGCATTTTTATACGTATTTGTGAGATTTGTTCTGAGGTATAGTTAAGTTACTTGGAAAAAAAATCCTTTTGAGGCTTACTTTTATGAATTTTTTAGGCACGATCAGAATAGCATTTAGTCTAGGGCTGATTTTCCCCACTACTTAGTCAGTATTCTTCTCAGTATTCTATGCAGTATCTTGTGAATTCTGAGGTTTTCCACTGTAGCTGGTGGGAAACCACATTTCTGCCAGTCGCGTATAAGATTTGGTAATTTTTATCTCTTCTCCTCTTGGTTGGTTTTTCCCTGGCCTCAGATAATTTCCTAAGACTTATTCACAGATCATTACTACCTGAAGACTTCCAGATGCTCAGCAGATTTTCAGAGCCTTCTCTTTGCAGTTGTCTCCTCTGGTATTCTGCCTTGCAAACTCCAGCTGCTGTGGCCTTCACAGACTACGATCTTGGTCTGTTCAACTTAGGGAGAGTTCCAGGGTTTACCTTGGTTGCCCATCTTAGAACTGCAGTTTGGAAAATCTAGGCAGTAATTTTGGATTACCTACTTTGTTTTCTCTCTCTTGGGGCGTATTGTTCTTATATCCAGTGTATGAAACCACTGTTTCATATATTTTGTGCGGTTTTATCATTGTTTCAGGTAGGTGGGTAAAGCCAGTTTCTGTTACTCCATCTTGGTGTAAGTGGATGTCTTCTGTATTATTTTTAATGTACATTATATATTACTGCAATAGTGCACGTATTTTGGTAGATTCCTGTTCTTCTAAAATATATTTAATAACCAAGATTGTGTAGTCTTGCTACTCAAAGTATAATCCTTGATACTACCTGGGAACTTGTTAGGCAGAATCTCTAGCCCCACCCTACAACTGCTGATTGAGAATCTACATTTTAACAAGATCACCAGGTGATGAATACTAATGTTTGATAGGAACTGGGCCATTCTAAAAGTGGATGGATGGTGCTCGTTAATGTGGATGGCATTTTGCAATCTGTTGTAGATTGACTCTTTTGGTTTAACTTTTACAATTTATAACATATTTCTCTATGACCTTTCCAGTTGGGTAGCTGAATTAGGTACTCTTAACAGGGGATACCTAAAGAGTAAAGAAGACTGTAGAGAAAAGAAACATTAAAAAAATGGCACCAATCATCCTGTTCATCAGCCATTTTACCTTGGCATGGTGGTTGTCTTAGTCTGTCTTCTGTTGCTATATTCTGCTATAACAGAATACCACAGACTGGGTAATTTATAAAGAAAGGAAGTTTATTTAGCTCATGGTTCTGGAAGCTGAGAAAACCAAGAGCATGGCACAGGCCTCTGGCGAGGGTCATCCCATGGCAAGAAAGGGAGAGGAAATTGGGCCTAACTTGTCCTTTTAACTGGGGCCCGCCCCCTTGATAATCTCCTCCCAAGATAATGTAATTAGTATATTCATGAAGATGGAGCTTTCATGACCTCATCACCTCTTAAAGGCCCTACTTCCAAATACCATTACTTTGGCAGTTAAATTTCTACATACATTTTGTAGGGGCCATTTAAATCATAGCAGTGATCAAAATAATTCATGAATCCCGGAATATTTTTTTCCTTAACAGGTTATCTTATCTATTATTAGTTCCTTCCAGACCTTGGCTTATCTGGTCATTGTGTTATTAATTCCTCATTCCGTCATCTGTCTCATTTTCAGATTTGTTTTTATTGATTTTTTTCGCTTGTCATTATAGGTTATATTTTCCTGCTTCTTTGCATACCTTTTATTGATACTAAAACATTGTGAATTTTACCTTGTTGGGTGCTGAATAATTTTGTATTCCTGGTCAGGGCTTGTCTGGTCACTGTATTCATTCCTTCCAGACCTTGGCTTAGCTGTGTAAGTCTCGGTTTTTCTCTTCGTTGAGTTAGAGGAGTGAAGTTTGTATCTTATATTGTCATCTCAGCAGTATCAGCCAGTTGCAGAATAGTCTTTATCTCTTTCTCAGCCTTAAACACATTATGGTTCTCTATCACCCTAGTTATGTTCAGTGGAATTTCTTAAGAGTCCACTCCTGTTTAGAAGATGCTTAATTCACAAACCAGTTTCCTCCTAAGGCACAGGTATAGAAGAAGAGGTTTGACTACTCTTAGTTCAATTATTTTTTTCACTTAGAGAAACTAATTTAATTGCAGTATGTTTGGTGCTTTATGCATTTAAAGCCAGCATATGTATAGTAATTTGAATTTTGGCTTTTGTAACCTTGCTTTCATTTTTCCTACAAGAGGAGAGATTTTTCTGTAGAGGAAGTTTTCATATAGATATGCTGAAACCTGCTGTAAAACTTGGGCTAGGAAATTGTAAAGAGAATTTAAGAAATTCACCAGGATTGTAGATACTTGAAAACCTGATAAGGTTTGCTGTTGAAAACACTCTGGCAATTCTTCAAAAAGTTATAATGTAGAATTATCATATGACCCAGCAATTCTACTCCGAGATTTCTTATAATGTAGAATTTGTTATAATGTAGAATGTAGAATGTTATAATGTAGAATGTAATGTATTTGTTATAATGTAGAATTATCATATGACCCAGCAATTCTACTCCTAGATTTGTACCCCCAAAGAACTCATAACAGGTACCTAAACAAATCTGCACAGCAGCACTATTCACAATAGCCAAAAGGTAGAAACAATCCAGATGTCCATCAGTGGATGATGAATGGATAAATAAGTTGTGGTATATCCAGACAGTGGAGTATTACTCTGCCATAAAAAGGAATGAAGTGCTGATACATGCTCAAAAACATTATGCCTACTAAAAGAAGCTGGAGTCAAAAGATTGCTTTATTTTATTATTCCATTTATGTGAAATATCCAGAATAGGTAAATCCACAGAGAAAGACAGCATATTGGTGGGAGACAGAGACTAGTGAGAGGAGGGGAGTAAAGAATAACTGCTTAGTGAGTACAGAGTTTTTTGGGAGGTGATGAAAATATTAGAATTAGATGGAGGTACTAGTTGCATAACATTATGAATGTACTAAATCCTACTGAAATATACACTTTAAAATGGTTAATTTTATGTTATGTGAATTTCACTTCAGTAAAAAGTAAACCTGATGAGGTACCTAATTGTATATGCACACCAGATGTTGCACACCAGATCTCACATATTTTCCCTAGTAATGAAGGACTTTAGGTAAACTCCTACTTCACCTGTTAACTATAGCAGGGTGCAACATTTTATTTATAAACCTGGTACTAGGGCTAACATGTTGGTATCAGGTTGTTTATATATGTAAACCAAATACTTTTTCTGACACTGCTGATTTTTTAATTGTATGTGAATAGCTTTATTATATAATTTACTTACCGTTTATCTATCATAAATATGTATTTGAGTGAGTTTTAGTAAATCGGTACAATTGTTCAACCCTTACCAGTTTTAGAAGACTTCCATCTATTTAGTTCTCTTATGTGTGTTTACATTCAAACCCATTCCTATCTCTAGCCACACGCAAACACTGATCATCTTTTGGCCATTATAATACTGATGTAAACATTCATGTGCAAGTCTTTAAGTAGACCTGTGTTTTCATTTCTCTTAGGTAAGGTAGATACCTAGGAATGTAATTGCTGTATTTTATGGCAAATATGTATTTAACTGTTGAGGAGACTGCTGAACTATTTTTTTAATGTGGCTGTACCATTTTATATTCCTACCAGTAATGTATGAGGGTGCCAGTTTCTCTGCATCCTTCCCTAATCTTGGTATTGTCTTTTTTTTTTATACCCATTTCAGTGATGTCACAAAGTAGTTTTAATGTGCATTTCTCTGATGACCAAGGGTGTTAAGCATCATTTCATGTTTATCATTTCTTTATGTATCTTTGAATTGTTTATTTCAGTCTTGCTGATGTTTTAAATTGGATTGTTGGTCTTAATTGCGTTGTAAGAATTCTTTATTAGCATACGAGTTTTTTTAAAAAGCAGATGTGATTTATAAATATGTTTTTCATTCTGTGGCTTGTCTCAATTTTCTTTTGTAGAGAAAGCATTTTAATTTAAATGTTTAATTTCTTAATATTTTACAGATTGATCATGCAGTTGGTATACCTAAGAATTACCTAATTGTGATTTTGCCTATCCCAAAATCACAAATATTTTCTTCTTCGTTTTCCTCTTGCAATTTCATAGTATTCTTCCATTTAGATCTGTGATTCTTCTCAAGTTAGTTTTTCTGTAAGATGTGAGGAAAGGGTCTAAATTTAGCTTTTTGTATTTGGATATCCAATTGTTGCAATTGAGAATACTGTCTTTTCCCATTGAATTGAATTCCCGTAAATTACTTGTAAATTGTGTAGGATTGTTTCTGGACTTTCTGTTATATCTTTACGCTAGTACACTATTTTGATTACTGTGGCTTTATAATAAGTATTGATACTAGGTAATGAGAATTTTCTAACTTCATTCTTTTTAAAAACTGGGCACTTCTAGGTCTTTTGTATTTCCAATAGCATTTTAAGATTAGCTTGTGAATTTCCGACCAGAAAGCCCATTTTAATTTTGATAGGGATTTTGTTGAACTTAAAAATTAATTTGGGGAAAATTGTCATTTTAACAATATTGACTCAATCCATGAAAATGATGTATTTCTCCATTATTTAGGTCAACTTTAATTTCTGTTAGCAACATTTTGCAGTTTTCAGTGTATAGGTCTTACACGTTTTCTTAAACCTATTCCTAAGTATTTCTGTTTATGCTATTGTGAATCACATTTTTTCTTAAGGTTATATTTGGATTGCTAATAGCTTGTATATTGAAATACAGTTGATTTTTATATACTGATATTTTATCCAGCAACCTCATCGTGTTTCCTTTTTATTAACTTTTTTGTACGTTCCGTAAGACTTTCTGTATAGATGATAACATTGCCTGTGAAAAAAGACGGTTTTACTTCCTTTTCAATATGTGTGTCTTTCTTATTGCATTGGCAATATCTAGTACAACGTTGGATAGTATTGAGAGTGGACATCCTTGCCTTATTTCTGATATGAGGAAGAAAACATTCAGTCTTTCAACATTAAGTATGACGTTAGCTGTTTTTTGCTGGTTGCTCTTAATGAGAATGAAGTTGTTTCTTTCTGTTCTTAGTAGGGAATAAATGAAAATAAACAAAAAATTGAGAATTTTTATCAAGATATGTTGTATTTTGTGAAATGATTTTTCCATCTATTGAGGAAATCGTAGTATTAGCTTTTTATTCTCTTAGTGTACTATATTAAATTTTCTGATTTTAAACCAACCTTGTATTCCTGAAATAAATCTGGTTGTTTATGGCAGATGATCATTTGTGTATGTTACCGATTTCAGTTTGCCAGTACAGTTGTCACTCATTATGCAAGGAGGATTGGTTCCCAGACCCCCTCATATAGCAGAATCCACAGATACTCAAATTTCTGCAGTAGGCCCTGTGGAACCTTCACATGTGAACAGTTGTCTCTCTGTATCCATGGGTTGGTTCCTCATCTTGCAAATACAGTAGGGTATTTTCAGTCCTCAGAACCTGCATGTGTAGAGAGCTGACTCTGGTTTATTCTAGACTTTTGTATCATCATGAGGAATAATGGTATGTCATTTTCTTATAAAGTGTTTGGCATTGGTGTTGGAGTAATACTGGTCTCTTAAAGTAAGCTGGAAGTGTTCCCTCCTGGTCTGTTTTCCGTAAGACTTTGTGTATTTGGCATACTGCTTAAATGTTTGATAGAATTCACTAGTGAAGCCATTTAAGCCTAGGCATTTCTTTGTGGGAAGATTTTTAGTTCCTAATTTAATTTCCTGTTTTTTAAAGCTAATTTTGGTAAACGTGTCTATCTAGAAATTTCTTTTTTCTTTTATGAGACAGGGTCTTGCTGTCAACCAGGTTGGAATGCAATGGCATAATCGTGGCTCACTACAGCCTTGACTTCCCAGGCTCAATTGATGCTCCCACCTCAGCCTCCTTAGTAGCGGGAGTACAGACATGCGCTACCATACCCAGCTAATTTTTGTATTTTATTTATTTATTTATTTATTTTTAGTTTATTTTTTGTAGAGACAGGGTCTGTGTTGCCCAGACTGGTCTTGAACTTCTGGGCTCAAGCAGTCCTCCTGCCTCAGCCTCCCAAAGTGCTGGGATTACAGGTGTGAGCCACTGTGCCTGGCATAGAAATTTCCTGAGGTTTTAGATAATTCTTTATGTTTAATATAAGTATTTAAATAAAGCTATTAACTCCCTCAGTACTGCTTAAAATGCATCCTGTAAACTGATAATACTATGTTTCATTTTCATTTAATCCACTTTTTCATTTCTCTTTTGGTTCCCTTGTATGTTGTTTACTTTTCAAACGTGATTTTCCATATACTTAGCCGTTTGTTATTTCTAATTTAATTTGTGGTTAGAGAAGATACTTTATGAAATTTCAGCAGTTTAATTTAATGATTGATATGGTTGGATTTATATTTGCCTTTCGTTGTTCTTTTTGGGGGTCTTTTGGTGTATTTCTCATGTTTTTTTTTTTTGGATCCTTATTTTTCTTCCTTTACTGCCTTCTATTTTGTTTAACAAATATCTTTTAGTGTACCATTTTAATTTCTCTTGACTTTTTAGCTTTCTTTGAGTTAGTTTTTAGTGGTTATTTTGGGGCTTACAGTATGCATGTTTAACTAAATCACAGTCACAATTTATGGGAAATATTGAAAACTTGCCCTAATATTTTCTTCTCATTTTTGTACTATTTAATACTGTCATGTATTTCAACTACATATGCTATAAATCTAGTAATACAGTATCTGTAATACAATATAATCATTGCTTTAAGTTGTGTTTTCTAAAAATATTAAGTGATAAAAGTTTTATATATACCTTTATATACACAGTCTTAATTGTTCTGTTTTGTGGTATTGTTTCCTTTTAGTTTGAAGGGTTTTTAATAAATATTTCTTACAGAGTAGTTTTATTTTGCTTTCATTTTTGAAGGACAGTGTCACTGGATATAGAGTTCCTGGTTGACAGATTTTTTTTTCCTTTCAACTCCAAATACATCATTCTACTGATATTGTTTCATTCTACTCCATTGTTTCTGATGAGAAGTCAGCCTTAATTGTGTTGTTCTTTTTTATGTGTTGAGTTTTTCTGTTGTGGTTTTTCAAAGACTCTCTTTGCCTTTGTCATTTAGCAGTTTAACTATGATATTTCTAGGTATGGTTCTCTTTTGCTTTTTCCTGCTGTGTTAATTGAGCTTCTTGGATCTCTAGATTAATGTCTTTAAAACAAGTTAAGTTTTTTATTGTTATTTTTTTTTCCCTACCTTTTTCTCATTTTGGAATTTCCTTTGGGATACTTAAGGATGTTTTGCAGATATCTGGGTGTCTCTTATTTTTCTATTTCTTTTTCTCTTTAGATTTGATAATTTCTCTCAATTTATCTTCATGTTCATTGATAACAGTCATCACAAATCTGCTTATGGGCCCATCTAGAGAATTTTTCCTTTCGATTGTTAATCTGTAGGCTTGCTTTTTTTTTTTTTTTTTGAGACAGAGTCTCACTCTGTCACCCAGACTGGAGTACAATGACGTGATGTTGGTTCACTGCAACCTCCACCTCCTGGATTCAAGCAGTTCTCCTTCTTCAGCCTGCCAAGTAGCTGGGATTACAAATGTACACCACCATACCTGACTAAGTTTTGTATTTTTAGTAGAGACAGGGTTTCTCCATGTTGGCCAAGGCTGGTCTCGAACTCCTGGCCTCATGTGATCCACCCACCTCAGCCTCCCTAAATGCTAGGATTACAGGTATGAGCCACTGTGCCCGGCCTAATCTGTAGACTTTCCATTTGATTATGTTTTTAATAGTTTTGGTTCCTTTTTGAGACAGTCAGTTTCTTGTGACTGCTTCTTTTTTCCTACATATGGTCATACTTTCCTGTTTCTTTTTATATCTTGCAATTTTTTTCTTGAAAAGTTTAGATAATGTATGTAGCATTTTTGTATTTTCTTTTCATATATGTTTCTTATAATTCATATTTGATGTTTGGACAACTTCTGATTTTTTAAAAATTGCTTATTTCACTGGCTGGGATGAATGTTATTTTTATTTCCCCAAATACATTGTAATAAGCCTATTCTGGGCAGGAGCTGAATCTTAAATAAGGAGGCTCTACTACAATGTTAAGTTTAATGCTGATGTCATTGTCTATATTTAAAGAAAAACAAAACTGCTCTATTGTGTTCTGTTAATAGCTATGAAAGAAATTTTCCATAATCAGAACCTACCATAATTTTCAGAGGACTGACTTGTTAACTGTTACATGTGGGAAAAGAATACATATAGATTAACTTATTTGTGAAACTTGAGGAGGAAACACTTCATTTTCCAGGGGCTATAAGCACTTGGTCATCTGTATATGTGTGAACTCACAGACAGAGGCTCTGAATTTTGGAGGCCCATCTTAGAACCAAAGGTGTTTTCCTTGCAAGAAATAGAGTAACTGTTAGTAATCTATTGCTATTAGTGATTAAGTTGCATTAACTGAGTGACCGGAGTTAAAATGATTTTAGATCACTCTGTGTCATATTTATTATAATTATTAGTATAATAGATATGGTGTTACTATTCTTCAAAGTCCATTCAAGATAAGTAATTAGGGAAAATTTGGACGTAATTTAAATATTAACAGAATTTTTAAAGTCATAATTTAAAGGAAAAGTCTTATGATTATTTGTTTTCACATTTGTAGGTATGCCATTGCATTGGCCTTAAGGGAAAAGCAGCGTGTAATATTTACCAGCCCAATTAAGGCTCTGAGTAACCAAAAATACCGTGAAATGTATGAAGAATTTCAAGATGTTGGTTTGATGACTGGTGATGTTACTATTAATCCTACGGCATCTTGTCTTGTTATGACCACAGAGGTAATTCATATAGTGCCTCATCTGACTTTTCGTTTTTAATTAAATTAATGTGACTATTCAGTTCGAACCTGGGATGTTTTATTGGTTGCTCTACTTAGGTAAAGTATAGTACTTTATTTTCTGATTAGACTTAGGCAAAATGGAGAACATTTATCTTAAAATGTTCTGATGATAATACACTTCTAAATTACCATACTTTATTATTTGTCTCATAGATACATTTTTTCTTCAGGTATTTTTAAAGGTTATTACTGTCAGTGACATGAAAATATTTCACTGGTTTTATATACATAATTTTAAGGATTTGAATATATAGTAATAGTGACTCTTCATTTCATGTGAGTTTGCCTTCTTCTATATCTCAGTGTTGATACAAGTAGAAGAGTAACTGATTTTTATTTATTTATTTATTTTTTGAGATGGAGTCTCACTCTGTCGCACAGGCTGGAGTGCGTGGTGCAATCTCTGCTCACTGCAAACTCCGCCTCCTGGGTTCACGCCATTCTCCTGCCTCAGCCTCCCGAGTAGCTGGGACTACAGGCGCCCGCCACCATGTCCAGCTAATTTTTTGTATTTTTAGTAGAGACGGGGTTTCATTGTGTTAGCCAGAATGGTCTCTATCTCCTGACCTCGTGATCTGCCTGCCTCAGCCTCCCAAAGTGCTGGGATTACAGGTGTGAGCCACCACACCCAGCCAAGTAACTGATTTTTTAGAGTGCAGTATTATGTTTACCTTCTTCCCATAATTGCAGTTAAGTTTCGCATATACTTAGAATATCTTAAGTTTTGGACATGATTAGTTATCTTTACCAAGTATTTTTGTACATACTTTAATGATATCTTTGCATTTTCCAAGGATATGGTATAATGGTGAGCATAAATTAGCTTCTGGTTTGGAGAACCAGCCAAAAGCTTGCTCACTTTTCATTTTGTCGCCCGCCTCATGGAAGTTTATTTTCCATTTTCAAAACTTTCTTTCATCTGTGGAAGGTTTTCATTAACTCCAAAAATTAGGATAACAGTTGCCAGGAAGTATCCATGTTGCAAGAAAACGAGGCAGAAAAAATGGGCAAACACTCAGGGATGATCCAGTGTTTTGAATAGAGGATAATTTAAGTTGTACTTATATTTTAGAAAGTATGAATCTTGGGACGGCGCTATGTATAGAAGGAAGTTGCATCATATTCTAGACATGGAGAGTAGGGGTGATAATTCTCTCTGTGGATTGTATCTGATTAGTAGCTGTTTAGAAGCCATTTACTTTGCTTTTTATGAGAAAAGGAATATACAATATAATATATAATATACAACAATATAATATTGAATATTACTTTTGTTAATATTTGTTAAATAGTAAGTTCTGTAACTCCTTAAAATTATTTTAATATTTCCATTTAATAAAGAATATCCACAATTCCTTGTTGTAAAAAACAACTTTCATCTAACTATTAGCTGTTATGTCAGAATCCAACTAAATACATTTTTTACTTTTTTCTTTAGATTTTGAGAAGTATGCTTTACAGAGGTTCTGAAGTTATGCGAGAAGTTGCTTGGGTTATATTTGATGAAATTCATTATATGAGAGATTCAGGTATATTCAGTGTTGAAATGTATATCATGTATTTGCCTTCAGAATGACGTTAGGAATTTTGAGCAAGTTATTGTTAAATTTTGCTTCTAGTTTTGGTGTGGCTAGGGTTCTAATAAACTGTTGCTTCTTTATTTTTATTTACGTATTTATTTTTGAAACAGAGTTTCACTCTGTTACCTAGATTGAAGTGCATGATCCTAGGTAGGATCTTAGGTAGGTAGGATCATGGTTCACTGCAGCCTTGATCTCCCATCTCAGTCCCCCAAGTAGCTGGAACTACAGACGTGTACCACCATGTCTGGCAAATTTTTACTTATTTTATTAGTAGAGATGGCGTCTCACAATGTTGAGCAGGCGGGTCTTGAACTTCTGGACTCAAGTGATCCTCCCACCTTGGCCTCCCAAAGTGCTGGGATTACAGGCGTGAACCGCACCCAGCCTTGCTTCTTTAAATAGTGGACAACATGATATTATTTTTCCATTAAGATTTCATTCAAGTACAGCTCTTTAATAGTAACTTTTGCTGGGTGAGAAATGCAAATTCAAATAAAGCAAAAGAAATTAAAAGCTGGCGTGCTTCTAATAGCTCACCAGTAGAACTAATGTTACAGAATTTCTAAAACTTTTAGCTTGCAAAGTTAACTTTCCTGATTTTTATTTACTTCAGTAACTATGAAATATGTTTATGGTAAAAAAAAAAAAAAGTGAGGATTATGAAATAAAAATGAACAAAAAGAAAAACTTACAAATGCCTCTTAGGCCGTTACACTCTCGTAATGAAAAAGTAAGTATGCTTGGAACTTTTAGGGTGCTGGCAGGGCTAACATTAACAAACACATTGAAAAGTTAAATGTTTAATATGTACACACTTAAAAAGATTTGGTTTTTATTTAAACTAGTTCACTAAATCAGCCTGCATTTATGGAGAAAGTAATAGAATTTAAGAAATCATTTACCCTTTGAATATTTCACCCTTTCCAAATTTATAAAATTAAGCTCTTAACAGAGTTGTTTTGGTTTTAGAATCAGAAATCCTTTGTTGATTTGTTTATTTTAGGAGGGAAGCTGTCAAACTTTTTCCGTTTTAATAAAAAATGACTTACGGTTTTATCACTCATCAAGTCTTTCTTTCATCTCCAGAGGATCACAAGGATAATTTGGGTGAACGATGCCGTCTGGAATAGTAATAGTATCTTCTAAATTTGTTGCTATAACTTTCTACAAGTCAGTAACCATTACTTTTCAATGTGCAGTAGAAATACTGTTCTGCTGCCTTGTCATTGAGGCTCTTGTTAGGTTGTTTGGAAAGATTAACCCTGGAATTGCTCTTTGTAGGCTATTTCAGAGTACATTGTATTTATAGTGGTTTAGTCTACTAATTTTCTATTGGATAGATTAATGGTGAGAAATAGTTTTCAGTAAGGTTCTGTGGCTTAAAATATTCTTGGGTAAAGTCTGCATTTCTAACTATAAAGCTTCAGAGAATATAATTTTAGATATTATCACAGAGTGACACTGTAGTCCAACTATAGTCCGAAGTATATATTTATTTTTTTCAGAACGTGGTGTAGTATGGGAAGAAACTATTATTTTGCTTCCTGATAACGTCCACTATGTCTTTCTTTCGGCTACTATTCCAAATGCCCGACAGTTTGCTGAATGGATTTGCCATTTACATAAACAGGTATTTTTTCCTCCTTTTTTGATGTCTTCAGTATTCAAAATGTTACATGTTAGTCTTGCTCTACTCTCCCTATGCTTTTTTCCTGATGTTGTCCAGAATAATAAAAAAAAATTTTAATGGTAAACTACTTCTCAAATCAAGCAGCTTATCAAAATCAACTGACTGGCTTTTTGGAAATGTTGATTTCTGAGCCCCATCTCAAACCCACTATATCTAAATCTCAGGTAATAATGCCTTGGGAGCTCTAATTTTAAAAATTCCCCAAGTTGATCTGATGATCTGCCAGGTTTAGAAACTACTGCATTTACTCAGATAGTTATCCATGAGTACACAGAATTTCCCCTAATGTCTTGGTGCCAGGAAAAGCTGGGCATCTCTGGAGCATGTGATTTGATTTTTCTCATGTAAACACAAACTTTTTACTGACTTTCTGTTTTGCCTTTCTAGTCTGACTTTAGCATCTGTATATGCTCGTAACAGGCATTTGTTTATGTATACTGAATTTATTCTTGCTTTTATTTTTCTGCCCTTAATTTTCCTTTACACTGATGTTCTTATGAACTTATCTGTTTATAAGCTCCCTGATTGTGTTTTTATGACATTCTCCCATATTGCTTCTGTAGAATAGAAAAACCCAATGGATCTTGGGGAGAAGCTAGATCAACCTGCTGCTTTATACTAAGGTTTTGAAAAGCCTGGGTGGGGCAGAAAAGTTCCATTTTATTTCATGGATCCTTTGTATCACCGTACACCTCCTCTATAGAAAAATAAGCATCTTTCCGTAATTACAGCATTCCAGGGCTAGGTAATGGGTAATTCATGCTCAGGTCATGTATTTAGCCCTGGTTAGGGAATTGGTAAGTTGGGAAGATGGTAGTATAATTTCATAGACCTAATTTTTCTACATTTTTCTCTTGCCTGGGTTTTAGTGAATTTTTTGAAGTGTTTTCTTTTTGAAATGTTGAATTCATTACTTGATTTTCTTAAGATCTTTCAGGTTGGACTAAGATACAGTTTTATTTTGAAGAAATAAAATTTTGTATGTTTTATTCTTTCTTTTTACAGCCTTGTCATGTAATTTACACAGATTATCGGCCCACTCCATTGCAACACTACATTTTTCCAGCAGGGGGAGATGGCCTGCATCTTGTGGTTGATGAAAATGTAAGAGAGTAATTGTCCTTTTTAAATCTAAAGTGTCATACTTTATTGTTAATATCTTGTTGTTTTTTTTTTAAATTTTGAATTAGAGAAGAATGGGAGAGATACATTTGTTTGTCTTAGTTTTAATCAATCGATCTTGATTTTTTTGTGTTTTTATTTCAAACATTATGTTTGAGACTTGTGTTTTTCTTATGCATGAATCAGATTTCCCTCCTTTCCCAGTATTTAAAAATGCCTAGAGAATAGGGGTTCTGGACATGTTTCAGATATCTTATGTTTTGCTTTTCTTCATTTTTTATTACTTCTTTTTCACCTTTTAATACCTCTTACCACAGATCATGTTTGGACTATTTTAGTGGCTTTCATTATTATACTAAATTATTTTTATTTGGGGAAGCTTTATGTATGAAAAATGTTTGAATTATGATTAAGTATTAGTGAAGTTACACAGAAAAAGTTTGTGATTCCAGGGTGACTTCAGAGAAGATAATTTTAATACTGCAATGCAAGTGCTTCGAGATGCAGGTGATTTGGCCAAAGGAGACCAGAAAGGGCGGAAAGGAGGAACAAAAGGTAATTTGGAACTTTGCTTTAAGAGAATTTTACATGTAAATTGTATATTCAGATTACATTTTTTGTCTTAGTTTTTTTTTCTCAAGCTATGTGAAGGTCTAGATGATATATGATAAAATTAGATAAATATTTATCTTTTTTGTATGACATTAAGTATAATTTACATACTATAAAATTCACTCATGTAAGTATACAATTCAATACTCATGTAAGTATACAATTCAATACTCATGTAAGTATACAATTCAATACTCATCTAAGTATACAATTCAATACTCATGTAAGTATACAATTCAATACTCATCTAAGTATACAATTCAATACTCATCTAAGTATACAATTCAATACTCATCTAAGTATACAATTCAAATACTCATCTAAGTATACAATTCAATACTCATCTAAGTATACAATTCAATACTCATCTAAGTATACAATTCAATAGTCTTTAGTATATTTACAGAGTTGTGCAGCCATCACCACTGTCTAGTTCCAAAATGTTTTCGTGAACCCAAAAAGAAACCCTGTACACATTAACAGTTATTCTCCCTTTTCCCCCAACCTTTCCCTTCTCATCCCCTAGACTTAGCCAATCATTAGCCTGTTTTCGATCTCTGTGGCTTTCCCTTGTCTGTGCATTTCATATGTTTGTAGGAACCGACTTCTTTCACTTAACGTAATGTTTTCAAGGTTCGTTAATTTTAATTTTTTTTCTTTTTTTTTTTTTTTTTTTTTTTGAGACAGTGTCTCGCTCTGTCACCCAGGCTGGAGTACACTGGTGCTGTCTTGGCTCATTGCAACTTCTGCCTCCTGGGTTCAAGTGATTCTCCTGCCTCAGCCTCCCAAGTAGCTGGGATTATAGGCACCTGCCACCATGCCCAGATAATTTTTGTATTTTTAGTAGAGACGAGGTTTCACCATGTTGGCTAGGCAGATCTCAAACTCCTGACCTGAAGTGATATGCCCATCTTGGCCTCCCAAGTGATGGGATTACAGGTGTTAGCCACTGTGCCTGGCTGGTTTGTTCATTTTATGCTATATGTACTCATTCATTTTCATGGTTAAATAACATTCCATTGTATGGATATACCACATTTTGTTTCTCCATGCATCATTGGATGGACTTTTGGGTTTTTGTAGTTTTTGACTGTTAGGAATGCTGCTGTAAACATTGATGCATGTACTATTTAACACAAGTTTTTGTGTGAATAGGTGTTTTCCTCTGGATATGTACCTAGGAGTGGAATTGCTGCGCCATATGGAAAGTCTATGTTTAACCTTTTGAGAAACTGCCAAAGTATTTTCCAAAGTGGCTATACCATTTTACATTTCCTTCAGGAATGTATGAGGGTTCCATTTTCTCTATATCCTTTGTATCACCGTACTCCTCCTCCATAGAAACAGAGGCATCTTTCTGTAATTACAGCATCCCTGGGCTAGGTAATGAGTAATTGAAACTCAGATTATGTATTTTGCCCTGATTTCCCATTTGGGAAGATGGTGGTATAATTTGATAGATCTAGTTTTTTCACATATAATTTTTCCACGATACTTAGTATTGTGTGTCTGATTATAGTCATCCTATTAGATGTGAAGTGGTATCTTAATGTGGTTTCAGTTTACATTTCCCTGGTGGCTAATGATGTTGAACATTTTTTTATGTGCTTATTGGCCATTTGTATATCCTTTCTCTATTTTAAAATTATGGTTTTTTATTGTTGTTGTTGAATTATGATAGTTCTTTACATATTCTGGATACTAGACCCTTATCAGATAGATGATTTGCAAATATCTCCCCCCATTCTGTTCGAGGTTGTCTTTTTACTTTATTGATGGTGTCCATGAAATCACAGAAGTTTTTCACTTTGATGAAGTCCAGTTCATGCATTTTTTTCCTTATGTTGGTTATGCTTTTGTTGTCATATCTAATAATGCTTTGTCGAACCCACGATCAGGAAGATTTATTCCTATATTTTCTTTTAAAAGTTTTATAGTTTTAGCTTTTAAATTTAGATCTGTGATCTATTTTGAGTTAATTTTGGTGTGTTGTTTACTCTTTTTGCAGGACCATCAAATGTTTTCAAAATTGTGAAGATGATTATGGAAAGAAATTTCCAACCTGTGATTATTTTCAGTTTTAGTAAGAAAGATTGTGAAGCCTACGCACTTCAAATGACCAAATTAGATTTCAACACGGGTACTACATCATTTCAGTATCATTTTAATGTTATGTGAAAATGAGTGTAAAATATATTTCTAGTAATATTTTTATCTGTTGCATATTACTAGGATATGCCATTCACCTTACATTTACAGCAGTACTCAGCACATTTGTAAAAGCTTTAAAGGCCCTTGACTTATACTTTCTTTCCTTTCTTCTCCTTTTATTGAAAGATATGGTACATTGTTCTATTTAAAATTCAGAGAACCCTATGAAAAATATTAGAATCATGCCTTCTTATACTTTGTTACTGTAAACTCCTCAGTTACTGTGCTATTTGACCACCTAAGGGTAGGTCTCGTAGCTTGGTTAGACCATCTTCTATATAGAAAATACCATGCTTCATTCTCACTGAAGTCTAAACCAGTAAGACCTGCCCTTTGCTTAACTGTTTTGTAATTCTCAATCAAAGTGATATAACTTCTAGCAAATCGGTAAATTATTCCTATACATTAATTGCAAAAGTAATTCACTTGAAGTCACACAGTTAAGGCAGTAGCACAACCTGGCTGTCTTAGTCCATTTTGTGTTGCTGTGACAGAATAGCTGAGACTAGTCCATTTTCACGCTGCTGATAAAGACATACCCGAGACTGGGCAATTTACAACGAAAATAGGTTTAATGGACTCACAGTTCCACGTGGCTGGGGATGCCTTACAATCATGGTGGAAGGCAAGGAGGAGCAAGTCACATCTTACGTGGGTGGCAGCAGGCAAAGAGAGGGAGCTTGTGCAGGAAAACTCCCATTTTTAAAACCATCAGATCTCATGAGACTTAGTCACTATCACGAGAACAGCACAGGAAAGAGACACCCCCATGATTCAATCCTCTCCTACTGGGTCCCTCCCACAACACATGGGAATCATGGGAACTACAAGATGAGTTTTGGGTGGGGACACAGAGCCAAACCATATCACTAGGTAATTTAGGAAAGGCAGAAATTTCTTACAGTTCGAGAGGCTGGAAATCCAATTTGAGGGACCCAGCACATCTAGTGAGGGCCTTTTTTGTCGTGGAATCCCACGGCTGAAGACAGTAGGGCAGGAGAGCATGCAAGAGAGAGAGTGGGAGAAGGGGGCTGAACTCATCTTTTTATCAGGAACCCATACCAGTGATAACTAACCCACTCCTCTGATAAAGGTATTAATCCATTCATGAGGACCCTGTCTCTTAAAGGCCCTCTCTCAACACTGTTTTATTGTGGATTAAGGGGTCAGCGTATTAACTTTAGGGGGACACATTCAAACCAAACCACTGGCCAAGAATTGCAGTGTGCTGAATACCAACCGGATTATCTTTCAACTCTGCCTTTTACACATGTAATCCAGTACAGTGAAAAGTAAATAATATCTTCAGTCATCCAAATTTAAATTTCAGTTGTACTATTTTCTTTATCAAGGCAGGTTTTGTTTTTTTATCTGTGCATTTTAAGGCTAATTCCTACTTTTCCATGAGTAAAAGTAACAAATGACAGATAGCTGACATAGCCTCCTAAAGCCACTAATAGTTTGTGTTTTTTTAAAGACTGAATTGTTCTGCCCATAAATGTTTTCTCTTACCTACAAGTGCCGAATAAACTTAAAGTTGCAGGGTTGCATACTGATTAATTTAACAAATATTTATTCAGTCTAACAAATACTTACTCAGTGCATATTATTTGATAGACACTGTACAAGAAGGCAGTGCAATGGTTAAGAAAGAGCATGGGCTTTGGAATTGTTTTTCCTCAACAGTTAATAGTAGTGCTAATTATGAAAAACTAAGCTTCACTTTACTTAGTAGTAAAATGTAGATAATAATAGTTCCTGTGTCCTGTAATTGTTAGACTTAAATGTTGTATGTAAAGCACCAGATGTGGTTATTGTTACTATTTTTGTAAGACAGTACTTTTTTTCCATGAATTAAGTCTACTAGATATGTTTTGAAAGGCAGAGAATTATATTGATTATGTGGTAATTTTTATCTACTTTCTCCTTGACCATCTTAAATGCCGCCTCTTTACTTTTGCTCTTTAAAGACTTTTTTTTTTTTTCTTTCTGAGACGGGGTCTCACTCTATTGCCAGGACTGGAGTGTAGTGGTGCAATCATGGCTCACTGCAGCCTCAGCCTCCCGGGCTCAGGTGGTCCTCCTGCCTCAGCCTCCCAGGTAGCTGGGACTACAGGTGCACGCCACAATGCCTGGCTAATTTTTTTGTATTTTTTGTAGAGACAGGGCTTCGCCATGTTGCCCAGGCTGTTCTCAAACTCCTGGCCTCAAGCCAGCCACCTGCCTCAGCCTCCCTAAGTGCTGGGATTACAAGCTTGGGACACCACGCCTGGCCTTTAGATTCTTATTCTTTGTAATGTGTGAAGTTTGGTATCACTAACTCATTTTGATATTTCTGTACCCTTGAATTTTCTCCTAGATGAAGAAAAGAAGATGGTTGAAGAAGTATTCAGTAATGCAATTGATTGCTTATCCGATGAAGATAAAAAACTCCCTCAGGTGAGTTTTCAGTATCAGTAGATAAAAGTGTAGATATTAACAGATTGCATATATTCACTTTACGTTGCTTGGTTTTATTACTCTATTGCACTTTTCACACACTGCAGCATATGTGTTGTGATATGCACTTAATGATACTTTGACTTTTACTTTAAACTTCAAAAAGGCAATAGGAAGAAAGATTTGCTGCCTAAAGAAACTTTTCTCTGAGAGCTAGCATGGTGTGAAAATTACTGCTAGTGTTCTCAGTATTACAGAATTTTTAATGCTAGTTTTAAGTCATTAACTTTTTTAATCCAGAAGGCTACTGCATAAAATAAGAGAGAACACTTACTGAAAATCATGTGTTTGGTGAGGAATTTAACACACCTATTTTGCCTTAATCCAGTGTATTTTTGCTTTGACTGTTGAAATAGCCTGGGAATTCCAAAATATGCTGATGCTTTTGTGCCACTTCCAGAGATTCTGATTTAATTGGTCTGATGTACATCCTGGACATCAGAATCTTTTAAAGGCTCCCCAGGTGATTCTGCTGTGCATCCAGAGCTGAGAAATAGTGCTTTAGACTGGTATGAAAGTTTTGTTGAGTGAAAAGAAACATTGGGAGATCACCATACTCTCCTTTACAGATGAATGCCTTGATTTGTAAGGGATTTTTCGTAGGACTGTGGTAACATGTTTCTGCTATTCGAAAAGGGTATTTAATGTATAAACTTTTTTGTAGTTTTTCTTCCTGGCTGAATTATTAGTATCTAAGGGCTGAGCCATGTTTTTATACATCTTTGTTATAGCGCACTTCTAATAGTATTTAATGGCGTTTGATAGATTGTTAAAAGAATTCTTCAATAATTAATTTATTTTTAGATTAAGTACATATTCATGTTAAATACGTGTTATAGTGATTTATTTTTTGGGGGTTTGAGTTGCCAGTATCTTTTATTTTCTACAGGCAAAAGCTCTTCCCTTATAGCGTGTAATTGTTTTTTGAGGAGATGAAGTGATGCTGGAAAATTTAAGGCAGCAAAGCATTTGTAAAGTATACTTACTATATGCCTTTCATATGAGCTAGGCCAGAATTATATTGAATTTAATAATTTGTGAGAATATAGGTTTGAGTTTTGCTTTTATTCTGGAAGGATTTCATTAAGTTTCTTTAAAGAGAAAGCATTCTTTACTGTTTTTCTTAATTTAGTTTAACATTTTAAAAATCCTTTTCTCACATCATTATAAAATCAGTGTTATTCCAAAATCACAGGTAGAACATGTACTTCCTCTTTTGAAGAGGGGAATTGGTATTCACCATGGTGGTTTACTTCCTATTTTGAAAGAAACTATAGAAATTCTCTTTTCTGAAGGATTGATAAAGGTATGGTTTTATTTTTATTTTTTATGCCCCCATATCGTGTTGTATGAAGAGTTTGAAAATTGGAGAACATTGTTTATAGGCAATATGTGTATTTTTAACAAGGCTTAATGACTTAAATAATGAACTTGATTTTTATATATGATGTTATACTTAAATAAATCTTGGAGTATAGGTAAAAAAAAAACCATTTGTTTCCTTTCTTCAAGAATGTAGTGGGCCGGGTGCGGTGGCTCACGCTTGTAATCCCAGCACTTTGGGAGGCCGAGGCGGGTGGATCACGAGGTCAGGAGATCGAGACCACGGTGAAACCCCGTCTCTACTAAAAATACAAAAAAATTAGCCGGGCATGGTGGCAGGTGCCTGTAGTCCCAGCTACTTGGAGAGGCTGAGGCATGAGAATGGCATGAACCGGGGAGGCAGAGCTTGCAGTGAGCCGAGATCGCGCCACTGCACTCCAGCCTGGGTGACAGAGCGAGACTGTGTCTCAAAAAAAAAAAAAAAAAAAGAATGTAGTGGTGGCAGGGTGCAGTGGCTCATACCTGTAATCCCAGTACTTTGGTAGGCCGAGGTAGGCGGATTACCTGAGGTCAGGAGTTTGAGACCAGCCTGACCAACACGGAGAAACCTCGTCTCTGCTAAAAATACAAAATTAGCCAGTCGTGGTGGCGGGCATCTGTAGTCCCAGCTACTAGGGAAGCTGAGGCAGGAGAATCACTTGAACCTGGGAGGTGAAGGTTGCAGTGAGCGGAGATCACACCGTTGTACTCCAGCCTGGACAACAAGAGCAAAACTGTCTCAAAAACAAGAACAAAAACAAAGAATGTAGTGGTAACACTATTGGATACCACAGAATGTTGCAGAAGGTGTATTTAATTACTAAACCTGGGGTTGTAAACTTCTTTCTGCATACAGAATAAAAGGATTAGTTTAGAGAAGACAAGGAAATTGCTGGTTAGACTTAGGGAAGAGAGTTTTTTGAATATTCTAATTTAAACCAAAGAGCATCTGATTTACTTTTTTTAAATGATATTGATATCTATACCGAGAAATGGGATATTAAAAATGGGAAACAACATCAAAATGTAATCATAAGTCTATATGTGACTCATACTTTTTTTTTTTTGAGGCGGAATCTTGCTCTGTCACCCAGGTTGGTGTGCAGTAGCACCTCTGCCTCCTGGGTTCAAGCGATTCTCCTGCCTCAGTCTCCCAAGTAGCTGGGACTACAGGAGCGTACCACCACGCCCAACTAATTTTTTTTCTTGTTTTTTTTTTTATTTTTTATTTTTAGTAGAGACGGGGTTTCACCATGTTGGCCAGGCTGGTCTCGAACTCCTGACCTTAAGTGATCCTCCCACCTCAGCCTCCCAAAGTGCTGGGATTGTAGGCTACCATGCCCAGCCTCATATATTATGTTTAAAAATTATTAGAATTTTAAAAATCAAATGTGAGATTTATCATGAGAACCTCAGCACTAAGTAGAATATTTAAGATAAATTTACTTATCTTGAAGAACATATTTGAAGTCATTTAGATCAAGAATTGGTCAGTATTTATACTTAGATCCTGGTATGTCCCTTCTAGATTGTATATTTTGCTGAGCCCTGCTTTTAAAGGATCTTTTAAAAAATATACAAGCAGTACTTGTTGGGTGTAAAATTCAAATAGAGCAGTTGTATGGAAAGTAAAAAAATGAAAGATCATCCCATCACTTACCAGAAATATCTACTAGTATACATACAAATAATGCATTAGTCATTTTGTAAACAACAAAAAAAGTCATTATATTACCCCGTTATATAATTTGTCATCGTATGTCAGATTCTTCATTCTTTTTAATGAATGAATAATATGCTATTGAGATGATGAACTAAAATATTTTTACCTCTTTCCTAGAGAATTTAGTACTTCAGTGACTTTGCTTATACATATATCTTTTTGTACCTAAACCGCTATTTTTGTTGATCTTAGAAGTGAATTACAGAGTCAGTGATTCTAGTCTTCCTTGAGAGATCTTCTAATACTGAAGTGGTCCTCAAAATCACTGCATCATCAGTTGCAAAGGCCAGGAAATGTGTTTGTGTTCAGAAAAATATTCTATGGCCTAAAGCTTTGTTCGTAAGACCAGTGTGTATTCTCTCTGGTTGGCATTGTTAGAATTTAAGAAAGTCTGTTTTCCCTGAATTACCAAATTTCTGGGCTATGAGAGACATTAAATGTTAATTAATAATTTTATATATAAAATACGAAATAGGTTTGAGAATAGCATATTTGTTATTTTTGTAGGGTCTCATTAACTAATTTTAAAGATTAATAATGCATTTACTTACACTTAAAAATTATAAAACTAGGTTTTCAGCTTAAAATACATGTTTGATTATAGAATTACTTATTTACTTAGGCCTTATTTGCCACGGAGACCTTTGCTATGGGAATTAACATGCCAGCTAGAACTGTTTTATTTACAAATGCTCGCAAATTTGATGGGAAGGATTTCCGATGGGTAAGTAAAGCAATTCATATATCAAAATAATTTTTGTCTTTGTTATACTACAGATAACTGGCTTACATAGTCTTTGAGATTTTAAGTCCCACCTACTTAAGAACTTGAACCTGAGCTAATACAATTTCATCAAGGTTAAACTTTGGCTCTTGGCCATTTGTGGTGGTTTAGGCCTATAATCACAGCACTTTGGGAGGCCAAGGTGGGAGGATGATTTAAGGCCAGGAGTTTGAGACCAGCCTGGGCAACATAGCGAGACCCCATCTCTACAAAAAATGCAAAAATCATCTGGGAGTGGTGGTGTGCACCTGTAGTCACAGCTACTTGAGAGGCTGACGTGGGAGAATCACTTGAGCCCAGGAGGTCAAGGCTCCAGTGAGCTGTGATTGCACCACTGTACTCCAGCCTTGAAGACAGAGTGAGACCCTGTTTCTGAATAAATTAATTAATTGAACAAACCTCCTTTCCCTTAAATTTTTATCCTAACTCCTTCACTCTCACCTCTCCTTCAAAAAAGATTCCTTTAAGTGAAGGAGTTTGATGATAGGAGGTTAAGTGTGCAAGTGATTTATGAATGCTTTAAATCATTTTAAATATGTCTAGAGTTTTCATTTCTTAAAGTTTAAGGTATTAAAGCACCACTACAGTGGCTGTAGTTGCATCTGTTTTGCCCTTCAGATTTGAAAAAGAAGTTGTAACAGGTTTGCACACATGTCCAAGGCAGAGGCAAAGAGAGAAAGTTGGGCGCATAGGTGAAACAATAAACTGGGGTAAAAAGCAAATCCTTAATCCCAAGGCAACTACTCCATTTAGTAAGCAATTACCAAACTTAAAATATGAATTTAGAACTCTGGTAGATGACTGGGATGCTGAAGTAGAAACAGAGCAAAAAGACAATCCAAACTTGTTTCTCTTGACAGATATACAATAAAATGTTATGCTGTAAATACTCTGAGAAGTATGTACAGGGATATAGCATAAGAAAGGAAGTCAGTTGGGGGTCAGGGAATGCTTCATAGAAAGGCAGTCGTTAAAATAAGTAACAGCAGATGAGAATTTGCTAAGCAGAGAGTAGAACATTGGCGGGGGTGAAAGGAAAGTGATGGAACAAAGATTTCTAGTTTGAATTCACATAGCCTGGCTTTGGGGAAAATTGTAAGTAGTCCTTTATTTAACTTTTTATCTTTGAAATTGGCGATTCTCTCTGCTTGGAGAAGTTTCTGAAAGGAATTACAAATCATCAAAATGCTGAAAAGTACCCTCGCTAAAACTGTAAATAAAGGTGAAACATTTTTCATGATGTGTTTTATTTTAAAATGTTGGATGCTCTACAAAAGAGAAATACGAGTATGGTAAGGCAGTGACATTTCTGGGCCAGGACTTCTTGGACCAGGAGGGCCTGGCCCAAGGCTGCCTCTGGGAAAAGCTGAGTGGAGCTGCTGAGTGGGAGCCAAACCCTCTATGCTAGCAGGAACTCTGCTGTCTGGCTAAGGCTGGGCCCCAGCCCCTTCCTACCCAATAAAGGCAGCTGTGGAAAGAGGGAATTTGGGTTCCAGCCTGGTTTGTGGTGGGGGGAAGGTACTATGACAGATTTGAGGATGATTTCTAGTGGACAGCAGTCAACCAACCCCACCCCCCTCCCACAGGGACTCCCTCTAGCCTGAGACTCATCGAGGTCCAGACCGGAAGGCTAATGCCATGAGAGGAAGCAGGCACTGGGTGGGTTGGGCAAAGGAAGCTCTGAGAAGGTCAGTGCCCAGCCACCCAGGGTTCAGAGACATTTCACACAATATGATTAAGTTTCAGGGAGAGATGCGTAGAAGCTCTAGAGAAGGAGAGAGTTAAGCAGCCTGGGACCCTCCCTCACAAAGCAACTCTTTCCTTCCTGCTTCCTTGTGGAGGACAGTGGGTGTGCATGATGGGTGTGCATGATGGGTGTGCAGTGATCACTCCCAGGCTCTCTATACTATGCCAGATGCCAGATAGCACCTTCATGCCACTGTAGAAGAGGGAGCAGTAGAGCCTGATGGGAAAGGGCTATGGGCCATATCAAAGGATTGAACCAGGGCTGACAATGGAATCCTAATGGTGAACCTCCTGACCTCTGCTTTGGCCCCCAAGGGTCCCATTCCCCAGGTAGCAGCAGTGGGACTCCCTTTAACCCCTCCACTGTTAGGAAGGCAGCAACTGGGGAATGGAATGGACATCCAAGGGGGAAAGGGAGGTAATGGTGGGCTCTGCAAAGAAGGCACTGAGGGTGGTAGGCTGGTGGGCCAGGGACCCTCTCACAGTCAGAGATAGGCTGGAGCCTGGGGCATCCCTGCCACCAGCATGGCCACACCATCTAGAAGGGTTAAGGTCCATGCTGTTGCCCTACCACCAGAGCTCTTGGTGAATCCTGGGGCCAGGAGATGTCTTTGCGGGGGCAACATAAAGAAAGAAATGTCTTGGCTGGGAGGTAGGGGACTGTTTGGATCTAGCCAGGGGCTACGAGTCCAGTCAAGGCATAAGCTTTGTGTTTACCTGGGCCTCCCACTGGAGCATAATCTTAAGGATCAGGGAAGAAGGCTCTGTGGAGGAATGGGGGTTAGTTCTAGAATTAACTGTCCCAAAGGGTCCTGAGGCTATAGAACACTCGTCAGCCAGCACTGCAGCCCCCACTTGTTCTGGGGAAGAGTCAAAGGGTTAGGGAGACCGTGAAGGCCAGGTTCTGTCCTTCCCCCAACTCATACCAGAGCAGTTTCCCACCAAAGTGGGTGTCAGTGCCAGACCAGATACCTCATTCAGGGAGTCACAGACAGCCCTCTGTGCCACCTCTACTGTCACACGTGGCCCAGGCCCATGGCGAGGAGTGGGGCTGCTGAAGGCACAGAGAAGGAAGTGGGACCAGACATTCTTCACCTTTTGCTTGCTGTGTAGACCTATTTCCAGAGAGGGTAACAGGCCTAGATGGCACAGCAATGAATGGCCAGGCTGAGATCATGCTATGTCTGTACCACAGCCAGGTGGGTCAGCCACTGTACTGTTGGCTGGTAACGCAGGTTTGAGGTTCTGCAGCTCAGGCTCTTGCATGTGACCCAGCTTGGAGCCTGTCAAGTGGCTTTAACACGTGGACTGGGCATATTTGGTGTTCTGGCAGTGTGAGGAGGCACATTTGAGGAGGTATTGGGAGATGAACTGGTGCAGATACTTCATGGATGAAGAGGCTGCCGTGTTTACCACCCACAGGTGTCTCAGGGCCTGCAGTGTAGTCATATGATCTGCAGGGTCCGCTGTCAGCAGGTAGTCAGTGAAATCCTTAGCCAGGTTGGACATACTGGGTAGCCAGGGCTCATTCGAGTAACTATACTTGTCTCTGAGGCGTGATTGTTGTCCCCCAAGGGCATAGTACTACTCAGCAGGATGTAGACGATGATGCCTGGGACCCACACGTGCACTGAATGGTGTAGTACTTGCAGGCCAGAACCTCTGGGGGCGGGGGGAAATGCTGGTGTGCCACAGGTGGTCTTCATCAGGCATTTGTAGTTGTTGCTATTCTTGTGGGCACTGACCAGATTGAAGTCAGTGATGATGATCTTGGAGTCAGTGCCTGGATGGTGGTAGAGCAGATTCTGAGGCTTGAGGTCTTGGTTTGTGATGCCCAGTGCATGCAGATACTGGATGCCATCTAGCACCATCAGCAGCATTCACATGGCGTCATGCTCAGTGAAGGAACCCTTGGTGATGATGTGGTTGAACAGCTCTGTGCTGCAGGGATCAGTTGTATCAACATATATACATGCTCCTGCATCCTAAACACCTCCACCGGCTGGACGATGTTGGCATGACGCACCTGGTGCAGCACACACAGCTGTGACTCCCACACCTCCTACCCCTCCTGGTACTTGATCTCAATTATCTTGATGGTGTATGCTGCCAAGTGACTCAGTGCTCCATGCATACCACTTGGCAGAATCTCCTTTGGCCAATTGGGGTCTTCATGTCATACTTAACTGTCATATATGGGTCAAACTTGGCGCTGTATTTAGCCACCCTGGCTGTGTGGTCACGAGGGAGGCTCTTCGTGGCCAGTACTGGGGACACTGTGCATATTGACTGGCTCCTGGAAACCTGCCTGCCTCTATGATGAAGTGCTTATACATACCACTCTGAGTGCCGCTGAACCGCTGCACCTTCTTGACCAGATCCAGCTAGACATTGTTGGATGGCTTGGGAAGGACCTTGCTTTTCCCTGAGCCCGTCATGGACATAAAGGCATCTTCTCCAGTGAGGCTGGTGGGATCTGCTCTGTAGGCAGTGTTCCATCTATACTTCATACAGGCAGTGGGCTTTCAGCATCTTAGCAGCTCTGTTAACCATGTGTGAGCTAGGACTGCCACCACCATCCTCAGGCATCAGCATTGTGACCTATAGTTGTTTTTAACTCTTTTTGAGTTACAATTTTTTAAAAAGAATCTGGACCCTTTCCACAGGAGAAAAGTACACATGTACTTACAGAAAAAACTTTGCCCAGCGTTGAAGTGGTTCAGTGGTGCCCTGAAAGCCTGTATACAGGAGGCTAACCTTCCTCTATCAGGTTGTTCCTGGTGACAGACGGACTCAACCAAACTCCAAGCATACATACCAAGAAAATAGGAATTTTGTTTTTTCAAAAAGCATGAATTATAGTCATCTCATTTTGCAGATTCAGAAAGTTAATTATGATCAAGTCAGAATTGATATTTGGTTGAGTTGGGGTCATTGCATTCTTAGATTTTGCTGTTTTCCAGAATATCCAGCTCAAAGGTATTTTTTACTGCCAGTGAATTAGCCAGTATTTCTCAGAAGCTGTCATATATTTGTAAGCATAATTAACAGTAATTGGCTTACTGTGAAAAGCCAAAATTTTTAAAAGCCTAAATTTTAGGCTTTAAATTTAGATTAAAAGCATAAATTTTAGATCCAAAATGATAATAAGTCTAAAATTTAGTTTTGTTATGTCAGCGTGATGTGGGTTTGAAACATTATTCTCACATGTTTTGCATTTTTGTGCTTCGACTTTAACTCTTCTAAAACCTCATGTTGTTTTTAATCATGTTTCCTTTCTTAGAGTTTATGACTTGTTATAAATTTTACAAAAAGAAATTTTAAGAATATGTTTTTTACCAGTTTTTTTCCTAAACTCTGAATTTTAACTATGTTCATTCAGATTTCTTCTGGTGAATACATTCAGATGTCTGGTCGTGCTGGAAGGAGAGGAATGGATGATAGAGGAATTGTAATTCTTATGGTAGATGAAAAGATGAGCCCAACAATTGGAAAACAATTACTTAAGGTAACTACATTAAGATTCTGTACCTTTACCAAGAATTCCAGAAATATACTTCAGGAGCCATTTCAGAATTGGTTGTGTCAGTCAGACACCTAAGTGAAATGAGTTAATATACTAAAACTATCTGGGCTTGGGAAGATGGAAGGGTGTGATTACTCAAAATACCAACATCTTGTATCCTACTTCACCTAATAGGTGGAGAGCAACTCATGTAATGGATAGGGTGTGAAGATCTCCAGAGAGGGCAGAAATGTTTACTTTCTCCTTCAAATTTAAGAAATCTCTTTATTTGACCCATCCACTGCACAAGTTGTTCTTTATCTGGTAGAATAGAAAGTAGGGCAAATCAAGTGTTTTGGGCAGGCAATGAGCTTCCTCTACCTTTGCAAGCCCAGATAGCTTAATAGGTTAATTCAGCAATCTACCTTTACAGTTTACCCTATTGATTATAAATATCCCAATCATAAAGGACACATTTTAAGCTTTATTGCAGATTAGACTTTTATTTTGCTTGCTTAGTATTTATGCTTTGGATGGTCTAGGATTTTGTTTTGAAGAGCTTCTCAAGGAAGTTTGGCCTGTTTGCTTTTTTTCTTATCCGTATAGAGAAAAGTGTTAATAAGATAGGAAACTTTAATTAAAAACACAAAATTACTTGCCAGCTTATTAGCTACTTAAAAGTAGCTACTTCAAAACATGTTAAGACACACTTAGGTCAGTATCTATGAAACAGATTGTGTGTCTTTAGACTTGGGAACTTTGTGGAGAATTTGAGATATAGTCATAATGAAGCTTGGTATGTTGAAGCAAAATTGATGAAGGCGTGTATATCTTTATATGTCTTTACATGAGTGAAGACAAAGCTTCTCTGTACGTATTCATAATAATCATATGGTGTCTTATTTTCAACTTTAGAGATTAACACTTGGAAACCTCTTTAGTGCTTCATGAAAGGAAAATTAAACAGGCTGAAAATTTGTATTTTTATTCTTTTCTCTAATTGTGCCAGATATAACACATGCTATTTTTCTTTCCTTGTACTGTGTGTATGGAAAGAACAGAATCGGGTTGCCAGATTATAGGAGGTAATATTTTAATGACAGCATCTGGTTCCTTTAGTGCAGTTTTCATTCCATTTACTTGACGTTTCTGGATTCATTACCTTGTTAAGTGTAAAGTTGTATCACCTTTCACTGCATTTTTAAAATTAACTTTTCTAATAGACTTATTGAGCTATAATTCACATACCATACAAGTCACTCATTTCCATGGTTTTTAATATATTCATAGAGTTTTGTCACCATCACCACAATCAATTTTAGAATATTTTCATCAATCCAGAAAGAAACCCCTGTACCTATTAACAGTCACTCTTCTTTCTTCACAAGACTACCCCTACCCCAAGCCCTAGACAACAACTAATTTACTTTCTGTCTCTACGGATTTGTCTGTTGTGGACATTTCATATAAACAGACTCGTATAATGTGTACCCTTTTGTATCTGGCTTTTTTTCACTTAGCCTAATGTTTTCAAGTTTTATGCACGTTGTAACATCTATCAGTACTTCATTCCTTTTCATTGCTGAATAACATTTCATTGTATGGGTATGCCAAACTTGATCTGTTCATCAGTGGATGGACATTGGGATTGTTTCCATGTTTCGGCTATGGTGAATAATGCTGCTATGAACTTTTTTTTTTTTTTTTTTACAAGTTTTTACTTGAATATGTGTTTTTTTCCTCCTGACTGTGTACCTAGGAATGGAATTGCTGAGTCATAGAGTAAATCTATGTGTAACGTTTTGAGGAACTGCCAGACTGTTTTCTTTAGTAGTTGCACCATTTTACATTCCCACAAGCGTTATATGAGGCTTCTAATTTCTTTACATTCTAGCCAGCACTTGTTAGCTGCCCTTTTGGTTAATAGCCATCCTTGGGGTATAAAGGAGAACATTTCACTTTGAATATTATACAGTTTGACTGATTGAAAGGAGTACCTGTTTGTGTGTCTGCATTTCTAGGCATATTTCTTTTATCAAGACTGGCATGCAACTTTTTTCCTCTAGGTTTTTTTCCAGGTAGTTTTACTATCATTAAGGAATTTATAAGCAGCTTATTCAGTATTTGTAACAACTAATACTTACTGAATATTAAATATGTTCCAAATATTAATTACGATAATTATGTTATTATCTCCATTTTATAAATACGGTGTGCAGAGGTTAAAAAATTTGTCCAGAGCTATGTTGTTGTTAAATGGCAAATCCTGCTTTTGAACTCGGGCAGTCTGATTTCAGAGTTTATGCTTCTAACTACCATATGGTACTGCTTCTCAGTACCTCTTGCAAATAGATTTTTCAACTATTAGTTTAAACACAGTTTGACATGAGATAACAGTTTGTTCTTTGATGTACTTAAAGTAGATAGGCTAAAAAATAGTCATGTCAGGTATATTTTCTTATAGGCAAAAATAATTGATCATTCTTAAGTAATTTCAGAACTTTAATAGAAATACTGAGTACTTAAAGTCATTTTCTCAAAAATTAAAATACGTAGCTTCTTCATAGTCACCTTATATGTAGAAATAGTAGGTTTACTTTATACATTAGTATAATTCAAGTCTATTTGTCATTTTTAATTATTTTTCCTATTGGTGTTAGAAACATGGCAAAATACATGTGTTTGTTGCTGGTTGGAGCTTTCAGAATCTCAGTACATTCACACACACACATATTTATATATTTGAGCATGTAAATAATTTAATGATTGTGAATTTGAAATATTTTAATAATTTTTTTCCGTCATTTTTATGGCTTGAGTAATTTTTTAACTTGGTCACTGCAGCCTCCACCTACCAGGTTCAAGCGATTCTCCTGCCTCAGCCTCCCAAGTAGCTGGGATTACAGGCACCTGCCGCCACGCTCAGCTAATTTTTGTATTTTTTTAGTAGAAACAGGGTTTCACCATGTTGGCCAGCCTGGTCTCGAACTCCTGACCTCAGGTGATCTGCCTGCCTCAGCCTCCCAGAGTGCTGGGATTACAGGCATGAGCCACCGTGCCCAGCCTTTTTTTTTTTTTTTTAAGTAGAGACAGGGTCTCCCTTTGTTGCCCAGGCTGATCTCGATCTCCTGGGCTCAAGGGATCCTCCTGTCTCAGCCTTCCAAGGTGCTAGGATTACAGGCATGAGCTACCATACCCAGCCTTGTTGTTTTTTTTGTTTTGTTTTTTTGGAGACAAGGTCTTGCTCTGTTGCCCAGGCTGGAGTGCAGTGGTGCAGTCTTGGCTCACTGCAGCCTTGACCTCCATGGCTCAAGCAACCCTCCCACCTCAGCCTCCCAAGTAGCTGGTTTTTTTTTTTTTTTTTTTTTTTTTTTGTATTTTTTGTAGAGACAAGGTTTTGCCATGTTGCCAAGATTTTTTGAATCCGGTCAATCATCTGTGCTGGGATTACAGGCATGAACCATCGTGCTGGCTGGCTTGGCTAATTTTTAAAGGAGCAATAGAGAAACCTGTTCAATTTTTCCAGTCCTGCTATTGTTGAAGTATCTGCTATTAGCTTAAACAGAATTTGACATAAGGCAGCAGTTTTTTTGTTTTTTTTTATTGTTGTTGTTGTTTTTGTTTTTGAGACAGTTTCTTGCTCTGTCACCCAGGCTGGAGTGCAGTGGTGTGATCTTGGCTCACTGCAACCTCCGCCTCCTGGGTTCAAGTGATTCTCCTGCCTCAGCCTCCCAAGTAGCTGGGATTACAGGCGTGTGCCACCATGCCCAACTAATTTTTGTATTTTTAGTAGAGATGGGATTTCGCCATGTTGGCCAGGCTGGTCTTGAACTCCTGACCTCAGGTGATCCACCCACCTTGGCCTCCCAAAGTGCTAGTATTACAGGCATGAGCCACCACGCCCAGCCAAGGCAGCAGTTCTTCTGATAAATTTTTGATTACTTGATATGAGCTATAAAAAAAATCAGTTTTCATAATGTTTGTTCAAATGAAAAGTTGAGTAATTGAGAAAGTGTGTATTATTAAACAGCCTTTCAGAAAGACTGGTGAGTGCATCTTTTATTTGTTAGCGGTTAAGTATTGTGTTTTTCCAGTATAACTAGAAGAAATACGTGCTCCAATATAGTGCCCATATTTTCCAAAGAATGTAAAAATATCACAGTACTTTGAGTAAATGTTATTATTGGTTTTATCAAAATAAAACCATTTCTATAATTTCTGAAATGACTAAAACATACTAGTTACTTAGAATACATAAAGTGCTCATTTCAATAGTATGATACTTCTAGTCAGTGATGTGTTCATTTCAACAATGAATCAAATTTTCCTGAATTGAAGGAAAAATAATTTTGACCTTACTGGTTATCTAAATTATTTGTAAATATAAGAAGCACATACCTATTCTATTAAAGTTAGTTCTGTAACTGTACATAAGATAACAATGTACAGGCCTTCTTTGAAGAAGTGGGAAGACTCACATTTATTTATTTCTCCATCTTCCACCTTTATGGTTCATAATGCAAAAATATTTAGCCTGTTAATTTTTAGAACTACTCGCCTAAATGAACCATATATTCTAAAATGTAAGAGATCATTATATTAGTATTTATAAAATATTACAAGAGCTCTTCTAGAAAATTGGTATGTTTGACTCTCAATCTTAGTATCTTTTCAGTAAGCAAATCAGCAAAAAGAAATTCTTCAAAGTTTTCCTGGAATCCTTCAAAGTTTACATAATATCTTTATCATTGGTTACCTGTCTTGTTTCAGTTAAATTTTAGGTGATCCTCTTATTAGGCTGTCTCTTGATACTTTGTTTTAGTTAACTGATCAAATTAAATACATAAAAAGAGTACTTGATCAACACTTAAAGAGTTCCTATATTTTTAGTAATATGAAGGATGCATTGGATTAATAGGTATATAAAATAAGTTCCAATATGACTTGCCCTCCATGAAGACTTTAAGCTTAGATACTGCTAGATTTTAGCTCCTACTTGTTTAGTCTTTTTTTTTTTTTTTTTTTGAGACGGAGTCTTGCTCTGTCCCCCAGGCTGGAGTGCAGTGGCGCAATCTCGGCTCACTGCAAGCTCTGCCTCCCGGGTTCACGCCATTCTCCTGCCTCAGCCTCCTGAGTAGCTGGGACTACAGGCGCCCGCCAACACGCCCGGCTAATTTTTTGTATTTTTAGTAGAGACGGGGTTTCACCGTGTTAGCCAGGATGGTCTCGATCTCCTGACCTCGTGATCCGCCCGCCTCGGCCTCCCAAAGTGCTGGGATTACAGGCTTGAGCCACCGTGCCCGGCCCTACTTGTTTAGTCTTGGCAAGTCCCTGCACCTCTGTAAGCCTCTGTTTCTTGTTTAAAATGGAGACAGAAAACTGTTATGAATGTTGTGAATTGAAGATTTAGTATTTATTTAGTACAGTGAGTGGCATATGCTAAGCCCTCAGTAAATAGTGATCATTTCTAAACTTAAGGAATATATTTACATTCATGCATAGAAAGCGAACAGGAAGCAATATATGGCCCAGTGCTAGAATATAAGTTCTGATAATTCTAGTTCAGGGAAATCTGAGATGATTCTGGACTAGATGGTTGTGGTTTAAGGCTTTATGGAGGAATGTAGGTGGGGCAAGCTCCAAAGGAATGGAATCAGAGTGGGGGTTACATTTTAATTTTCATGGCTAAAAAGAAAGAATGATACTTTAGGAAACAGGAGAGGCTTTCGCACTGAGAATTAACATGTATTTGGATTTCTTCGTTTTGCTAAAACAAAGGATTTGTGTGGATACTTATAGATGAGAGACATAAGCTTATTAACTTGATTGCCAATTGAGTGTTCAGTTCTGAGCCTCAGTATTTTCCATTTTTACCCTTATCTTTAGAAAACAATAGAGTTTACAACATGTCCAGTACACTTCTGTGTGGTGTGTGTTTGAGAAGTGAAAGTTTCTTAACACACTTCTGCTATGATGTATTATGTTATTTTCCATTCTATTTCGTTGGGGAAAAATAAAATGAAATTTGGTATAAACTACGAAACTGATTTCAGTACCTACAGGGACTTTAAGTAATCATATATTATTGCTGAGTAGGGTAGTATGTCACAGTGAAAGCATGTTTAGGAAGATTCATCTGGCAGCAGCAAGTCAAACTGGAAAGGACATTGAAACGAGAACAGTTATGACGGTATAGTAATCTAGGTGTTAGGATGGTAGTTGTCATAATCTAGGTATGATTTGATGAACCTTTGGACTAGAGTGGTGGCAGTGGTAAAGAAACAAAAGGACTAATCTAAGACAAATTGAGTAAATCTGCAATAATTGATTAAAAAGGGAGAGATAACGCAGAATAAACAAACTCCTAAGCTGGAATTTAAATGAGGAACTCATTAACCATTAATATATGTGAAAGAGAAAGTTGGTCAGAAATGAGGAAGAGCAAGAGAGAGAAATTTCATTTTAGATAGTGTAGTGATGTTATTTATCATCCAAATTGGGATACTGTCAGAGTGAAAGAGGGGACTATTAGTAATTACACTGGTACAGCAGGTGTAAGTTGGAACTATGCTGGGCTTACTTGGATAGAATGTCAAAAAGCCATGTTGAGTTTCAGGTGACTGAGAATTTACATGGGTGTTTGTACAGCAGTTGGGAATATAGAAGCAGAGCATGGGGTTAGAAATAAACATTTCTTATATTGAAACCCGAGATTTCTTAGTGGACATAATCATAGAAGAAAAAATAACAGGAAAGTCTGCAAACAATGTGTTTGCAAAATTATAAAGTAGCTGAAGTTCTTTAATCTCTCTTTTCTCCAATAATCTGGTTTTCCTACTAACTTCACCACTCCTTTTGGCCCTATTTTTAAGGAAAGTGGGTAAAGATCAAGGTTTTAGGGACTTACTGTCTCCCTAAAGTACGTGGCTCTTGAGTTTTCAGGAACTAAGAAATATCCTTACTTGAGACGCAGATGAGAAGTCTCCCCTTTTTCTGCATAAAATCATGTCTGCATACATTTAAAATTCTGGATTTCATAAGGTTGTCTTGTGGACTTCAATTTAAGAACCCAAGAGTACTCTAAGAGTATTTGTGTATTTTGCTATGCCATTTAGAAATATGTGGCCTACATAGTGATACTGCACTTCTAAATGTTTCTACATGTATCCTCCAAGAATTTGGTCATTCTCTTATTTAAATAACTACACAACCATTTTCATACTTCTGAAGCATTTTTATTAAAAAATACTTCTGAAGGCCTGGGCGCGGTGGCTCATGCCTGTAATCCCAGCATTTTGGGAGGCCGAGGTGGGTGGAGAGGTCAGGAGATCGAGACTATCCTGGCTAACACACTGAAATCCCGTCTCTACTAAAAATACAAAAAATTAGCTGGGCCTGGTGGCACGCTCCTATAGTCCCAGCTACTTGGGAGGCTGAGGCAGGAGAATTGCTTGAACCCGGGAGGCAGAGGTTACAGTGAGCTGAGATCATGCCATTGCACTCCAGCCTGGGCTACACAGCGAGACCCCATCTAAAAAATAAAAAAATAAACTTCCAAAGAGACACTGCTGAAAGAGAAGTTTATGTGTGAAGGAACTATTTTGGATATAAACCTTGTGAGTTTAGGTTGCATTATTCTACAATAAAATTCTACAGTATAACTTATTTTACTGTCTAGTCATTAGTCTAGCTCTTGAGTAACAGCCACAGTTAGGAAGACAAAAAGGAATTAAAGTGTAGATAAAGAATAGTCTGCCTATAATCCCATCATTTTGGGAGGCTGAGGTTGGAGGATTGAGCCAACCCAGGAGTTCAAGACCAGTCTCGGTAATACAGTGAGACCTCTATCTCTACAAAATAATAAAAAATTAGCCGGGGATGGTGGCACATGCTTGTAATCACGGCTACTTGGGAGGCTTGAGAGTGGAGGGTTGCTCGAGCCCAAGATTTCAAGGCTGCAGTGAGCAGCCTCGCAGTAGGGGACCACAAAGAGCAATCCTGTCATATGCTTAGAGGGCAGAGAGCTACACATTTGGCAAACAGTATTTTAAATACTTTCACACTGATTTTTTTTTCTCTTCACTTTCCCAAAGACCAATGGTTTTATTTTGTATTGGTCAACTAAAGGATAGAACTAATACATTTCTTTAGTATTTCTTAATGTAGACTATGTTATTAAGCACTATAGTAGGTTAAAGGTACTTGTGTAAATTTATTTGGAAAACTACAAAATTGACATTTTTTTTCTCTCTTAGGGCTCCGCTGATCCTCTAAATAGTGCTTTCCATTTGACCTACAACATGGTTTTGAACTTACTACGTGTAGAAGAAATTAATCCTGAGTACATGTTGGAAAAATCCTTCTACCAGTTTCAGCATTATAGAGCAATTCCAGGAGTAGTAGAGAGTAAGTATAAAATACCATAACAGAGCTTAGTGTTGCTAGGAGACTAACTAGCAAAATGTCTGCATTATTGGCTGCTTTGGCTTTTTTTTTTGTAAGGTAAATTTTGGTTCATACGTAATGGACTGCACAACTGTAGTCTGGTCATTGTAACTGAACAGAACATTTCAAAATGAAGGAAAGAAAACGCTGGCAGGAGACTTTTCTATAGTTGGCTCAAATTTAGTATAATTCTTGTCTTGTGCATATATGTCATATAATTCATGGTCCTGAATAATGAAATAACACAAAGCCTAGTATATTAAAACTTGACCTGTAAGAAGCACATGCGGCTGGGCGCAGTGGCTCATGCCTATAATCCTAGCACTTTGGGAGGCCGAGGCGGGTGGATCACGAGGTCAAGAGATTGAGACCATCCTGGCGAACATGGTGAAACCCCGTCTCTACTAAAAATACAAAAAATGAGCTGGGCATGGTGGCGGGCTTCTGTAGTCCCAGCTACTTGGGAGGCTGAGGCAGGAGAATCGCTTGAACACGGGAGGTGGAGGTTGCAGTAAGCCAAGATTGCACCACTGCACTCCAGCCTGGTGACAAAGGGAGACTCCGACTCAAAAAAAAAAAAAAAAAAAAGAAGCACATGCGTATTAGCCTTGTCCTTTCACCATTTCTCATTATGAAAGAGTGCCCTGGCATAAGCCTGTGAATGTTTAGGGAAATATAATGCTTTAACTTGGATTAGAGTTTAGCTTTTTGGAATCTTCAGTTCTTAATATTAAGGTAATGCTTACTAAAGCACAAAAAGTAAATGTCCTATGGTAATTATGTTCAAGTGGAATTGTACATTGATTCTTACCTTAGAGGGTAGTGTGACTGTTGGTCATAAGAGCTGATTAAAAGCTAAAATGGAGGCAACGATTTAAAGTACTGGTTGTCACTTGAATGTGAAAAAAAATAAATCACTGGTTTGGATAAATCTTATAAAAATATTGTGCGTAGTCATCGTAAAAAGGAAAAAAATGTAATAAAAGATAGAGGAAAGTTAAAATCATTTGTAATCTCACACAGAAATAGCTACCCAACCACTGTTAACACTTTGGAGTTTTTCTATTTTGTTTCACGAATAAGTTTGCTTTTTAAAGGCAAAATTAGATGTGGAGTTTTTGTAATAATGATACTTATACTGGTAATGATAATGCTTATAATTAATATCATTTGTTAAATATTTACCTTATGCCTAGCCTTTTATTAAATGCTTTGTATTTGGTAGCTCATTGATTCTGGCTTTTAAAGTTTTAATTTCGGCTAGGTGCGGTGGCTCACACCTGTAATCCTAGCACTTTGCGAGGCCCAGTTGGGCAGATAACTTAAGGTCAGGAGTTCAAGGCCAGCCTGGCCAGCATGATGAAACCCCATCTCTATTAAATATACAAAAACATTAGCCGGGCATGGTGGTGGGCACCTGTAATCCCAGCTACTTGGGAGGCTGAGGCAGGAGAATTGCATGAACCCGGGAGCAGAGGTTGCAGTGAGCCGAGGTTGTACCACTGCACTTCAGCCTGGGCGACAGAGCGAGACTCCATCTCAAAAAAAAAACAAAAAACAAAAAGTTTTAATTTCATGAAATCATGATTTTTAATGACTGAATAATATTTCAATTTTATAACTGTATCATGATTTATTTAACAAGACAAATTGGAGATTCCTTTCTATCATGAGTATATAGGACAATTCCACTCTTATTTTACTTTATTTTAGATGGGGTCTTGTTCTGTCGCCTAGGCTGGAGTGCAGTGGTACGAACACAGCTCAGTGCAGCCTCAATTTCCCAGGCTCAATTGATCCTTCCAGCTCAGCTGAACTATAGGCATGTGCCACCATGCCTGGCTAATTTTTGTATTTTCTGTAGATACAGGGTTTCACCATTAATAAAGTGATGAGAATAAATGTAGTAATCTAATTGAAAAAAAAAAATCAGAGATGACAGTTTCTTAAAATGTGAGCTGGATGATCTCAACACTCACCTTTAGTAAATTTCCATAAGCAGATTTTTGAATATTTCTTTAAAAACCTTATAACATGACAAATGTATAATTTCAAATCATATTACATTTTATTAATTTCTTGTAAAAGTTATTAATAATGCCCCTCGTTTGGCAGATACACTATGGTCTTAGCAAAGAGATAGAAAAGTACGATTCTAGTCTCAGAGAAGTGTATTTTAAAAGAGCTATAAATCCCCTTCTCCCACCAAAAATTGTATTTATAATAAATTTTATTGTATTGTATTAAAAATAAAATTAATAATCAAGATGAACAAGGTTTAAATACACTTTGGATTTGAGTGTGAATTAAGGAGGTATTAAAATCAGATTAGTACTTAGTATTAATTTTACCTTATATCATGGAAATTTCAGATGCTGTTGTTGAAACAGGTGTAAGATTACAAGCTAGTTTAATACTTAAAAAAGGAAATTAAAGTATTCCTCCTAAGCAGTTAGCACAGTCATGCATGAGTAGGATAATTATACATACATGCACAGCTAGCAGTTAGACTGCTTTGGAGACTGAATAACCAAGTGAAACAGAAGTGTATATTGGTGCACCTACGTTTATTTTGTTTCTTTTTCTTTTTACATTCTGATAAGCAGTAAATTACTTCTTAAAAGCATCCCTGGTACAGTGGAGGATAGAGGGAAAACTCCCAAGTATTATCCCGTTTTTTTAAAGCCTGTTTTCTGACTTCTGGCTGGACCCAGAGATTGTTCAGTATGACTTAGAGCAGGATTCTACTACTCACTTGAACTTAAACATTCCACCATTTCTCTGAGAAATTAAAAAGAAAACCTTTTACCTGAGGAATGGGAGCCCCTTTCAATTTTCAGGCCGAGAAAGTAATTTGAAATATAACCAACGTCAAGTCTCAAGTCTCCTACCCTTGGAACTAAATAATTACCTTTTGAAGCCACTGTATAGCCAGTCACTAACCCGTGTTATTTCTGTTTACCAATGAGAATTCCTGACAGCTTTTGTAATCTAGCCCCTCTTCTAATTCATCTCTTTTTCTTTTCTTTTTTTTCTTTCTTCTTTTTTTTTTTTTTTTTTTTTTTGAGACGGAGTTTCATTCCTGTTGCCCAGGCAATGGCAGCAATGGCACGATCTCGGCTCACCGCAACCTCCACCTCCCAGGTTCAAGTGATTCTCCTGCCTCAGCCTCCAAAGTAGCTGGGATTACAGGCATGCACCACCACGCCCAGCTAATTTTGTATTTTTAGTAGAGACGGGGTTTCTGCATGTTGGTCAGGCTGGTCTTGAACTCCCAACCTCAGGTGATCCACCCACCTCGGCGTCCCAAAGTGCTGGGATTATAGGCATGAGCCACTGTGCCTGGCCCCGATTATCCCTTTTTCTTTAGAAATTTGAGCCCCTCTTTTGTCTCTAGAGCACTTCCCGAACTTAGAAGTGTATCTCTGGCTGCAGTCCTCAGCCTTGGCCCACATAAACTGTTAATTTTGCCTCGGTTTCTTCCATTTAGGTAGACATTTCCATCTCATGTCCTCTGTCTTCACAGTCCCCAGCTTTTGTGTTTTGTTTTTTCAATGTGGTTCTGACTTAACCTTTTAAAAGGATTGTGAGTAACATGATCTTTGCTCACTGGCATTGCTTCTGTATACTTGTATCTACTTGGAATTGAATTATCCCTGCATTTCTCTACCTCTGGTTTTAAAGGGGCAGGCTCTGTTTTTCTAACTACCTGAAACCAGTAAGTAAAAATACTGTCAAAAGTATAACATACTTTTTAATGGAAGGGGTAGGAATTTGAGTGATGAAAGAGAAATAAGGGAATTGAAACACCTCTAGTATAGTTTGCAGAGCTGAGTGTTAATGATCAAACAGACCATGTAGTGTGAGAGAATACATCCTGAATGGAGTTCATTCCTATTTTCACTCATTACTTGCAGGAGTATACTTCTTTTGTTGCAGATACTACTAGAGCCTTTTCAAGGCACTGGTATTATTTTTACCACCTTAAAGATACCAAAATTAAAATGTGGGCTATTGTCTTTGGAAGTGTAGAATTGGTAGAATGTTTTATTCATTGTAACAGATGGCTCACATATATGAGATGTTTTTCGTTTTGATTTATCTAATCAACAGTACATTTTTCAGTGAACCATAAGAATAGAGGTCCTTGGATTTTACTCTACCCTTACTGAAAAGAAAAATACATACTTAGTCTTTTTATTTAGTTTCATTAAAATGCCAGTGGTAATAGGAAGAGCTATACAGTTAGATGAGGGCTTGGATCAAGGCTACCTGAGCCTTAGTTTGTTTATGAAGTTGGGATAATATACAGTGCATCCAAGTTATAAGAATTAAATGAGATAATCTATGTTAAATGCTCAGTAAGTGCTTGTTGCAAAAACTGATAGTATTGCCATAGAGCAGTAAAGCAATCTATGCTTTTACTTTGTAAAATTTGCTTAGTTCTGAGCATGGCAGTTCATTTCCCAGTCACTCCCAGGTTTATCTGTTGCATACACTATTATATACTATATTATATACTATAAATATGTTTTTGCAACTACCATCTCTGATCTTCCTCGAGAGGAAGAAATTGGTTGCAAGCTGTCTTAAGAGTTTATGGGCATATTTTACATGCTATCTTCTGAAATTCTGAGGCTTTCCTATGGCGGTGACCCATGGGGTCTTCTCAATTGCACTGCAGTTAAACTAGCTTCTTATACTAAAGTTGCTCAACTGTCTGATTGGGGTGGAAGAGGTACTATCCTTAAATTAAGTTAATTTGCTTCATAGTGGCAGTCTCACAAGCAAGTTGCCTCATTAATTTATGTCTTCGTTTTCTAATTTGTTACATGTATATTATCAATTTTGAAAGACATAAAACCAGTTTTTTTTAACATGAGAAAAGATTAGAGAAACTGATTTTTGTTTGTTTAATATGGAGAAAAAAGACTGTACCTAAAGTTAATAATTTTCTGGAGTGGTATGTAGCTGTAGTTAGAGTCCTGGATACAAAATAAATGTGACTTCTTAAAATATCTTTCAAACTTTTGACTCATTAGTTAAATAGTCTGAACACTGAAGTAATTTGGAGTGATATAAAAAAAAAAATCTTCCTGGATGCTTCCCTGTTACCCCCATAGATATTTCCTTATATCATTTTCTTAAATTCCTCTGGTCTGTGCTGCCTTTAGTGCTCCCCTTATTCCTACAAATAGAATGTTATATGTAACTCTGGGCGGGGCAGCAGGATCATCATTTCAGTATACAGTCTTCATTTTCATATAACTCTTAATGACTTTAGTCTGTCAAATATTCTTTTATAGGGTTTAATTTTTTTTCGTGATAATGTTTACTGCCATAATGCATGTTGTTATGGATGGTATTGTAGTCTTTAATGACTGAAATACAGCTCCTGTAAGCAGTGATGCAGTTCGTTTAAAAATAACCAGAATGATGCAGTATGCCCAAGGTAGTACAAAAGACTAGAACTTAGAGCTCTAGGAACAGTCTGTGAAAAGGTTGATGATAAATAAACATATTAACAATACAGTAGCAATATGTTTTCTGTTTACCATGAGCTATACCGTTAGCTAAGTATATTCTGTGTCTTTCGTCAGTCCCTAGGAAAGCTTTGTGGGGATATGTGCACTATTGTTATCCTCATTTTGCAGATTAAGAAACTGAAGCACACTGGTTACATAGAGCAGTTCGATACAGATCAGTGGAGTAGAATTGTGAGTCCAGAAGTAAACCTGTACATCTGTTGTCAACTGATTTTTCAACAAGTAGTGCTGAAACAAAAGGATTGCAACATGCATAATAAAGTCGCACCCTTACCTCATGCCATATACAAAAAGTAACTCAAAATAGATAAAGTTCTCAATATAAGTGCTAAAAATTTAAAACTCTTAGGAAAAAACATAGGTGTGAATTTACATAATTTTGGATTTGGCAGTGATTTCTTATCTGTGACACCAAAAACGTGAACAACAGAAGAAAAAAAGAAATTGGATTTTACCAAAATTTAAAACTGTGGTGTGTGTGTGTGTATTTGTCTATGGTTTTTGGCTTATAATTTTTATACCCTTTGTTGTATATAGTCTTGTTAAAACGTTGGGGCACTTTAGGCCTTAGAAATAGATCTTAGAAATTAGATTTTTTTTTAACCTAGTTTTGTTTTTTATTTATTTATTTTAAGGCAGGGTTGTTTCTTTTTATTTTTCTTTTTTTTTTTTTGGTCTTTTTGTCTTAGATCTGTTCATAATACTTTTTTTTTACTTATTTTGTCTTATTATAGGTCATAAGGCCACCATTTTAAAGGGGATTCTTCTGTCTTATGTCTTGGAGGAAGAAATGTTGTATAGAGAGACCCAAAAATTTTAAATAAATGGGCTTTCTTGGGTTTTTTTACTCCATTAGTATTAGATTATGTATTTTTTGTTTAATTATATATATATAGTTGTGAATTATGTCCATCTAATTAAAAGTCACTATAAAATGTCCAGGGAGGACAGGATTTGGGGAACTTTTGGACAGCTAAATATGAAGAGACTTATAGGAAGGAAACAAAAATTTATTTGTTGAGGAAGATGGTGCGCTCCATCTCTGTGGGGACAAAAGCTCTTGTGTTTGGGACCTTTTTAGACTTTGTCTTATATATTTTTTTATCTATTTTTAAAAATATTTTTGTAGGGGTTGGGGGAGGGGGGAGGCACAGCATTAGGAGATATACCTAATGCTAAACAACGAGTTAATGGGTGCAGCAAAACAACATGGCACATGGATACATATGTAACAAACCTGCACATTGTGCACATGTACCCTAAAACCTAAAGTATAATAATAAAAAAAAAGAAAAAAAATATTTTTGTAATAAACTGATAAATGTGTTTTTTTGAGTTTTGTGAGCTACTTATACACACAAAAATAATCAGACCTAAAGAGGAAGTTGTAAAAATTTCAATTTGTTAAACTTTTTGGAGGCCCTAACTGGTGACTAGTGTCTAAACTTGTGACTTGTGACTAGTGTCTAAAATTTTGGAGGCCTTAACTTGTGACTAGTGGGGGTAGGGGTGGGGGCAGTCTTGGGGACTGAACTCTCAACCTGTGAGACCCGATGCTGTCTCCAGGTGGATAATGTCAAAATTAAATTAGAGGACACCCAGCTGGCATCTACTGCTTGGTGTGTAGGGAAGAAAAACCCTCACACATGGAGTCACAGAAGGCTTCTTCTGTGTTAGTTACTGTTACGTGACATAAAAAATACAAAAAATGCCAGACATGGTGGCTCACGCCTGTAATCCCAGAACTTTGGGAGACTGAGGTGAGTGGATCACTTGAGGCCAGGAGTTTGAGACCAGCCTGGCCAACATGGCGAAACCCCATCTCTACTAAAAATACAAAATTTAGCTGCACGTGGTGGCACACACCTGTAATTCCAGTTATTTGGAAGGCTGAGGCAGGGAATCGCATGAACCCAGGAGGCAGAGGTTGCAGTGAGCCGAGATTGTGCCACTGAACTCTAACCTGGGCAACGGAGCAAGACTGTCTCAAAAAAACATTTAAAAAAAAAAAATATATATATATATATATATATATAAAAATACATAAAACACTTTTTTTTTTTTTGGAGGCAGGGTCTCACTCTGTTGCCCAGACTGGAGTGCACTGGCAAAATCATAGCTCACTGTAGCCTCAACCTCCTGGGCTCAAGGAATCCTCCAACCTCAGCCTCCCAAGTAGCTAGGACTACAGGTGTGTACCATCACACCAACCTAATTTTTTATTTTTGTAGAGATGGAATCTCACTGTCTCTCCCAGGCTGGTCTTGAACTCCTGAGCTGAAGGTATCCTCCTCCTGCCTCAGCCTCTCAAGAGTGTTGGGATTATGGGCGTGAGCCACTGTGCCTAGCCAAAAAAACACTTGTGTTTCTTAAAACACAGTACCTCAAAAGAACAACTTTTGTTTCCTTCTTTACCTGATAGAATGGTCCTAAGACCAGGGCTACCACTACAAATGCTAAAAAGAGATAATTCCTAAACAGAAAACTGCAACTATATATTTAACCCTTTTATCAAAATTCCTAAGAGCCATGTAGGATGAATTGTACCTTCATCCCATCTGACAAAATAGACTGAAAATCAATACAACTATTTGCCTAATTATCGGGGAACCTGCCCTGATATTCATGTAGGTTCTTTTCTGTTTTCCTTAAGCGTCGGCCAGCTTGAGAAATAAAGGGACGGAGTACAAAAGAGAGAAATTTTAAAGCCAGGCGTCCAGGGGAGACATCACATGTCGATAGGTTCCGTGATGCCCCACGAGCCACAAAAACCAGCAAGTTTTTATTAGGGAGTTTCAAAAGGGGAAGGAGTGTGCAAATAGGTGTGGGTCACAGACATCAGGTACTTTACAAGGTAATAGAATATCACAAGGCAAGTGGAGGCAGGGCGAGATCACAGGACCACAGGACCGAGGTGAAATTAAAGTTGCTAATGAAGTTTCAGGCACCATTGTCATTGATAACATCTTATCAGGAGACAGAGTTTTGAGATCAGCCGGTCTGACCAAAATGTATTAGGTGGGAATTTTCTCTTCCTAATAAGCCTGGGAGCGCTATGGGAGATTGGGGTCTATTTCACCCCGGCAGTCTCGACCATGAGAGACGGCTACGCCCAGGGTGGCCAGTTCAGAGACCCACCTCCAGGTGCGCATTCTCTTTCTCAGGAATGTTCCATGCTGAGAAAAAGAATTCAGCAATATTTCTCCCATTTGCTTTTGAAAGAAGAGAAATATGGCTCTGTTCCGCCCGGCTCACTGGCAGTCAGAGTTTAAGGTTATCTCCCCTATTCCCTGAACAATTGCTGTTATCCTGTTCTTTTTTCAAGGTGCCCACATTTCATATTGCTCAAACACACATGCTGTACAATTTGTGCAGTTAATGCAATTATTACAGGGTCCTGAGGCGATATACATCCTCCTCAGCTGACAGGATTAAGAGATTAAAGTAAAGACAGGCATAGGAAATCACAAGGGTATTGATTGGGGAAGTGGTAAGTGTCCATGAAATCTTTACAATTTATGTTTAGAGATTGCAGTAAAGACAGGCATAAGAAATTACAAAAGTATTAATTTGGGGAACTAATAAACGTCCATGAAATCTTCACAATCTACGTTCTTCTGCCATGGCTTCAGCCGGTCCCTCCGTTTGGGGTCCCTGACTTCCCGCAACATCTCTCCCTTTCTTTTTATATAAATGTGCCATGGTGATGAAGGCTTGTTCATTCTCTCGATTTTGATGCAGGATTCTTTGACTGGTCCAGCACACTAAAAACAAGCCGATTAAACAGAGAAACATAATACCAAAATTTACTACAGTAGAGCCCCCAACAGACTTAATCCAAGTTGTGGGGTTTAATCCATAAAGATTTTCTGCCACCTGATCTAACGCCTCAGCTCCAGGCACAATGGGTAAGTGAGCTTGAGAGGCTTCAAAAATGTGTTGCTTTAATTTAGTTATGTCCAATGATAAATTATCTTCCCTACCTAGAAGATGTCCTTAGACCATTTCCCATGAATGATCAGTCTCGTTACAGGAACACGGGGTGATGCAGAAATCCGAAGTATTCCAATCACACTGCATTTGCTTGCGATGTTCGAGACTCACTACCCGATTCCCCGAACCAAATAACAGACTGTCTTAAATCATTGATTTGCCAATTTTTGATTGATGCCTTGTTGAGAATTCCACATTTGGGTGGAATTTGCTTGCCAATCATTAACAGAATGAGCCGTTTGAATGGATTGGTGTAATGCCATTCCGGCAGTGGTGGCCATTGCAGTGACTGTAATTAGGCCCATGATATTAGCGATTAAAGTGGAAACAAATCTCTTAGATCTTTTTAGAATTCACTGTAGCGCTTCATTAATTAAATGGCACTAGTTCTATACCCGTATAACCTTATCACATCTAAATATACAATGTGGAGGAGATAGTGCTAGGCTACTCTTGCTGCCTAAAATCTAGACCAACATTGTGGCCAATTCTAATGTCCCTTCCATAGATTTTTTTAAAAAAGAAGGAAGGGTATTTAAAAACTATAGATTTTATAGGTCAGGTGTGGTGGCTCGCGCCTGTAATTCTAGCACTCTGGGAGGCCAAGGCAGATGGATCACTTGAGGTCAGGAGTTCAAGACCAGCCTGGCCAACATGGTGAAACCCCCGTCCCTACTAAAAATACAAGAATTAGCTGGGCATGGTGTGGCACGCCTGTAATCTCAGCTATTCAGGAGGCTGAGGCAGGAGAATCACTTAAACCTGTGAGGCAGAGGTTACAGTGAGCCAAGACTGTCTCAAAAAAAACAAGCAAAAGGCCGGGCTTGGTGGCTCACGTCTGTAATCCCAGCACTTTGGGAGGCCAAGGCGGGCAGATCACGAGGTCAGGAGATCAAGACCATCCTGGCCAACATGGTGAAACTCGTCTCTACTAAAAATACAAAAATCACCTGGGCATGGTGGCAGGTGTCTGTAGTCCCAGCTACTCGGGAGGCTGAGGCAGGAGAATGGCATGAACCCAGGAGGCAGACCTTGCAGTGAGCCGAGATCACGCCACTGCACTCCAGCCTGGGCGACAGAGCGAGACTCCGTCTCTAAAAAAAAAAGAAAAAAAAAAGGCTATGGATTTTAAAAACGGAGTTACACATTTTAAAAATCCACTATTAGTTAATACCTCTAAAGAAGCTCCAAACAATTATATCCTAGTTCAATTATACCAAATGCCTAAAAATATAAAACTGTATATTTGCCAAGATGACTCCTACTTTTAAAACCAGGCAAGATCAAATAAAAGCCTGCAAACCTGCATGGCCTCACCCTAAGAGATATATTCATATCATTTAATGGTAGACTGATCTAATTAATGACTAAATACAAGTCTAATAATGTGCCAATATCTTTGAAATTATATATCCTGTTAATATGAGATCCATATTAACAAAAAACCAGGGTGTGGCCTGTGATTTATTGGTTGGTTTTTGTCCATGGTTCCTGGGTTATAACTACCATAGCCTTTATTAGTCTTTTGTTATAATGTTGGGTCAGAAGCGGGTCCCAGAAGATAGATTCTCTCTCTGACCTTCTGCTGCCTTCCTTTCACCTGCTGCTTTTTCTCCCCAAGGCAGGAATCATCTCCAGTTTTTCTGTTTTGGAGACTGACCTAAAAAAATTCTCTGACCTACCTTGTCTTATTTTAGGTCACAAGGCACTCATTTCAAAAGAGATCCTGCGTCATACCTTGGAGGAAGAAATGCTATACGGAAAGGCGCAAAAACAAAAATCGTAATGGGCAGATCTTGCTGGGTTTTCCCACTCAGTCTGTTAGTAATAGATTGTAACCAACCACATTTCTTCGCAGTTGTCAGTCATGTCTATCCAATAAAGCCTCCACAAAAGGCACAAGAGGACAGGGTTTGGGGAGCTTTTGGATAGCTAAACACATAGAGACTTACAGGAAGGTAAACAAAAACCGCAACTACATTTGCACCAACCTAATAGAAAAAATCCTATGTCTTGGGTATAACTTAAATAAGATGTATAACTTTTTAATTTTGTACATGTGTTCTATTTACAGAGGTAAAGAATTCAGAAGAACAGTATAATAAAATAGTAATTCCCAATGAAGAAAGTGTGGTAATCTATTATAAGATTAGACAGCAGCTTGCCAAATTGGGTAAAGAAATTGAAGAATATATTCACAAACCAAAATACTGCTTACCTTTTCTACAACCAGGTCGTTTGGTAAAGGTATGTCATTGTTTCTTCATAAAATACTTGAATAATTCAACATTTAAACATATTTTTGTTAAAGATTCTAATTTATTTTTTATCCTGATAAAATGCTTCCTGCTACAATAGTTGATCTATATTAATCATATTATTTTACCTGTTTCACATGGCACTAACTTAGGGGCTTATGCGAAGGCCTTTTAATCACCACTGGTTTTTGTTTTGGGGACTATAAATTGCAGTAGATAGTTTTGGAATTAACATATAAAATATTTCTGGTTATGAAATGCTAACTATAACTATTCATATAACTATATTCATATAACTATTCATATAACTATATGAAAAATAAGGCAATTTTAAGTTCTGGATGAATTCATTAGATATAAAAGATTTATATCCTTGGAACATTCTGTCATTTTCAGCATTCATTTGCCAACTGAGAGATTCCTGTTATTGCTGTTCTAGGGGCAATTTCTAAAATGAAATTTGGCATGTTTTTTTCCTGCAGGGTTAATACCTTGTTTCTTAAATTTAGCAATGCTCTTTCAAAGATATTTTATCAGAAAATTCAGAAAGCTTTATTAGTCTACAAGTAGGTGTGAAAGGCTGAAATTGCCTTGTAGATATACATTTGATTCTTGCTTACTTGCTTTTCTTTCTTTTTAGGTAAAGAATGAAGGAGATGACTTTGGTTGGGGAGTAGTGGTGAATTTCTCAAAAAAGTCAAATGTTAAGGTAAACTGTTATCTTTAAATTAGAACTGTATATCAATTTTTAGTGAAATGTTTTTTGAGGCTTATGAAATCGGTCTAAGAAGAAATAGTATTACCTGAAGAGAAGCAGTAATAAATTCTGCCATGAGGAATTAAGTTTTGGAATACACCCGGCTAATTTTTGTATTTTTAGTAGAGATGGGGTTCCGCCATGTTGGCCAAGCTGGTCTTGAACTCCTAACCTCAGGTGATCCACCTGCCTCAGCCTCCCAAAGTGCTGGGATTACAGGTGCGAGCCACCGCGCCAAGCCAGTCCTTTATATTTTCTGTGTATCACCTCAACCATGAGAAAACTATTAAATGGTGGTGCTTTCCTTCCACTCCCCAAATCTCCCTGACAGACACACACACACATGCACACACACACACTCAGAGAGACACATGCATTGTTTTCATGTAGCTATGATCTTCCTTGCAGGAGATGAGGTTAACTGGACAGAGTAGTCTTTATTTAAGCCTCTCTGACAGCTATTAAATTCTCTTTTTATGTGGAGTTGGAAGTGTGACATTGAGTGCTAAATACAGTGGTTTCATGGACATTTATGTAACCCAAGATGGAAAAGCTAGCACGCCTTTGCCAGTTTACTCATTCCATAACTTGTCTATACGAGAATTTTGCTAGGGCAGAATATTTTTACCTGTACTGAAGTGCTATAGATTCCTTTCACTGTAGGTTTGACATTTTTTGTTTCTTTTTTTTTCTTTTTCTTTTGAGACGGAGTCTCGCTCTGTCGCCCAGGCTGGAGTGCAGTGGCGCCATCTTGGCTCACTGCAAGCTCCGCCTCCCAGGTTCATGCCATTCTCCTGCCTCAGCCTCCTGAGTAGCTGGGACTGTAGGTGCCCACCACCAAGCCCGGCTAATTTTTTTTTTTTTGTATTTTTAGTAGAGACAGGGTTTCACCGTGTTAGGCAGGATGGTCTCGAACTCCTTACCTTGTGATCCACCCGCCTCAGCCTCCTAAAGTCCTGGGATTACAGGCGTGAGCCACCACGCCCAGCCTGTTTCTTTTTTTTAAACAGTTCTATGGAGACGATACTCACACACTGTACAATTTTCCCAGTTAGGGTATATGACTCAGTGACATTTAGTATATTTGCAGATATCTGCAACCATCGATCACCACAGTCAATTGTAGAACATTTTCATCATCTCAAAAAGAAACCTATGTCATTCACCTGTCCTTCCATATCCCCCAGAAATAGAGAAAATTTCCTTCTGTTCCTGGTGTGTTGAGTGTTTTTCTCATGAAAGATAAATATTTTGTCAAATATTTCTTATGTGCCTATTGAGGTGATCATGTGGTTTTTGCTTTTTATTCTATTTTGTATTCTGATATGATATATTACATAAACTGGTTTTCAGATGTTAACATGACTGGATTTCTGAGATAAATCCCAGTTTGTCATGATATATTATTCTCTTTATGTATCGGGATTCAGTTGGTAGTATGTTTTTGAGGATTTTTATGCCAGTATTCATAGGAAATACTGAGGATTTTTAATGCCAGTATTCATAGGAAATGTTGCTTTATTGTTTTCTTGGTGACATCTTTGTTTGGGTTTGGTATTAGGGTAATGCAGGCCTCATAGAATGAGTTAGGAAGTGTTCCCCTTTTCTTCCATTTTTTGGAAGAGTTTTTGAAGAACTAGTATTAAATATTTTTTCCCCAATATCTTCATGACATTCAAAATTTTTTAAATATTTGGTAGAACTTGGCAATGAGGCCACTTCAGCCTGTGCTCTTCTTTATGGGTAGTTTACTAAGAGATTACTAAGTCAGTCTCTACTTGGTATGGCATGTTCTTCAGATTGTCTGTAATTTATTGATAATACAGTTATTCATAGTATTCTTTTATAATCCTTTTTATTTTTGTATGGTCGTTAGTAGTCTCTTTCATATCTGACCTAGTAGTTTAAATCTTTCTTCTGGGTGACGTTTGTCAATTTTGTTAATCTTCTCAATGAGCTTTTGGTTTTACTAATTTTTTCCCTCTATTTTTCTGTCTCTATTTCATTAGGTTATGCCCCATCTTTTTAATTTCCTTTCTTCTTGCTATAGGTTTAGTTTACTATTCTTTTTTCAATGTGTTAAGGTAGAAGATTAGGTTATTAACTTGAGATACCTCTTCTTTTTAAATAGAGCTTTTACAATTATAAATTTCCCTCTACAGATGCTTTAGCTGTATTCCATAAATTTTAGTATATTTTATCATTTTCATTAATCTCAAAGTATTTTCTAATTTCCCTTTAGATTTCTTCTTTAACCCATTGGTTATTTAGGAGAGTGTTAATGTTCACATATTTGTTAATTTCCCAAATTTTTGTCTTTATTATTTCTAATTTTGTTTTGTCGAGAATGTACTTGGAATTCTTTCAGTAGTTTTGAATTGTTCTAAGTTTGTTTAATGGCCTGACATGGTCTGTCCTGCAGAATGTTCTATGTGCAGTTGAGAAAAATATGTATTCTGCTGCTTTAAGGTGGGATGTTTTATAGATGTCCTTTAGGTCTAATTGGTTTAGAACTTCAGGTCTTAAGACTTCTTTGCAGACCGTTCTGTCTGGTTGGTCTATCTATTATTGAAAGTGGAGTATTGAAGTCTCGTAACTATTATTGTTGTCTTATCTATTTTTCCCTTCATTTCTATCAGTTTTTGCTTCATGTGTTTTCAAGCTGTGTTAAAATGTATTTTGTTTTCTATCGGCATAGCTATTTGAGCTTTCTTTTGATTATTCTTAGCATAATATTTTTCCCATTTTTAAATTTTCAGTCATTTATATCAGTAAATTTAAAGTGTGTGTGCTGTACACAGCATACACAGCAGTTGGATTTTGTTTTTTTAATCCAATCTGAAAATCTATTCCTTTTTTGGATTGCTTAATCTGTTCACATTGAGTTTCATTACTGATATAGTTGGATTTGCAGCTGCCATTTTAATTTTTGTTTTCTGTGTATCGTGTCTTTCTCTTCTTTTACTGCTTTCTTTTGCATCATGTGAATTTTTTCTAATGTGGCATTTTAATTTTTTAAAGATTTCATATACATACACGTGTATGTATGTGTGTGTACATGTATATATATGTATATTTATATAGCGAGAGAGAGAGAGAGATTTTCTTAGTGTTTGCTGGGGCTTTCCATACACATATTATTAGAATAAGCTTTAGGTTTACACTGACTGAATTCCAGTGTGATATAGAGGTGTTATTTCTGTATAGCTCTATTCCATTTTCTCTCTTTTTATGGTTATACATGCTACATCTATAAATGTTACAAATCCAGCAATACATTATTATGATTAATATTTTATGTACTTTTTATTACTTTTTGAAAATTTTTTATTTATGTTTTTTTTTGTTTTTTTTTTGTTTTGTTTTTTGAGATGAAGTCTCACTCTGTCGCCCAGGCAGGCTGGAGTGCAGTGGCACAATCTCAGCTCAGGGCAACGTCCGCCTCCCAGGTTCAAGTGATTCTCCCGCCTCAGCCTCCCAAGTAGCTGGGATTACAGGCATGTGCCACCACACCCAGCTAATTTTTTGTATTTTTAGTAGAGACGGTGTTTCACCATGTTGGCCAGACTGATTTCAACCTCCTAACCTCAGGTAATCCAGCTGCCTCGGCCTCCCAAAGTGCTGGGATTATAGGCATGAGCCACCATGCCCGGCCACTTTTTATTACTTTTAAAGCTTATAGAAGAAAGGAAAGCAAGTGTGTGTATATATAGCTTTTGTTATATTAACGTTCTTATTTATCATTTTTGGTTCTATTTGTTCCTGTGGATTCATGTTATTACCTGGAGTTACTGCCTTAACCTTAAACAGTTTTGCTCCCATCTACCTCCATTATGCTGTTACTGCCAAGATACTACATTTTGGTATGTTACAGGCTCAATAATACAATGTATACATATTGTTTTATACAACTGCTTTTTAAATCATTGAAGAGAAAAAGACATTTATTTCTCTTTTATAATTATATAATTACCTTTACCAGTGTTCTTTATTTTATTATGTAGTTTCAATTAAATGTCTAGTATTACTTGATTTTAGCCTGCAGAACTTCTTTTTGTGTTTCTTGTAAGGTGGATCTGCCAGAAACAGATTTTCTGTTTTTAGTCTGTCTGAGAATGTCTTTATTTTGCCTTCATTTTTGAAAGGTAACTTTGCTGGATATAGGATTATTGGTTAACAGTTGTTTGTTTTTTTCTTTGAATATGTCAACTCATTGCTTTCTGGCCTCCATTGTTTCTGCTAAGAAGTTTTTGCTGTTAGTCTTGTTGAAGTTCCCTTGTAAGAGATTAATCTTTTTTTCTCTTGCTGCTTTAAGATTTTCTCTTTTTGGTTTGGCTTTCTGCATTTTTATTGTGATAAATATATCTGCATAGAAAGTGACGGAACTTCTTTGCCTTTATCCTACTTGGACTTTATTTAATTTTCTGGCATGTAGATGAATTTTCTTTTTTCAGTAAATTTTGAGAAGTTTTCAGCCACTATTTCTGTTTTTGTTTTGTCATTTTTAGACACAGGGTCTCACTCTGTCACCTAGGTTAGAGTGTAGTGGTGCAATCATGGCTCACTGCAGCCTCAAACTCCTGAGCTCAAGCAATCCTTCCACCTCAGCCTCCTGAGTAGCTGGGACTACAGGTGTGCACCACCATGCCTGGCTAACTTTAAACAATTTTTGTAGAGACCAGGTCTCGTTATATTGCCCAGGCTGGTTTCAAACTTCTAGGCTCAAGCAATCCTCCCGCCTTGGTCTCTCAAAGTGCTGGGATTACAGTTGTGAACCACTGTGCCCAGGCCATTATTTCTTTGAATATGTTTCTACTCCTTTTTCTAAACCTCTCCCCTGGAACTTCATTATGGGTATGTTGCACTTAATGGTGTCCTATATTTCTCTGAGGCTTGGTTCATTTTTGTTTGTTTGTCCTTGCTCTGTTCTTTGGATTGCATAATCTCCATCAATAGTCTATCTTCAGATTCACTGTTGATATTATCTGCCAGTTCAGATCTACTGTTGGGCCCCTCTAGTAATTTTCCTCACTTCAGTAAATAGACTTTTAAACTCTAAAATTTGCTTTTGGTTTCTTTTTGTACTTTCTTTTTCTTCATCGATATGTTCTATTTGATACAACATTGTTATTGTACCTTTTACTTCATTAATTGTGATTTCCCTTGATTCTTTGAATATATTTATAGTGGCAACTTTTAAGTCTGTTTAGCCTAACATCTGGTCACTATTATAGGCAGATTCTGTTGCCTACTTTTTTCCCTGTTCTATGGGTCATAACTTTCCTGTTTCTTTGCATGTCTCTTCTTTGATAATATATTGTAGTAACTCTAGGTATTCCCCTCCCTGCCTCCACCTCTTGCAGGCCACTGTTGTTATTTCCTTGTTTATTTGTTTAGTGTCAGGCTGGATTATTTGATTGAAGTCTCTGTCCTGTCTACCTTTTACCCCCTACAGTGTGTAGCCTTTTAGTTTGTTTCTGGGGTAGAGTTGGGGATCACAGCCTTGGTTATGCCCACAGTCACCCTGAGATGACAGTGGTTTGGACAGGGGTCTCTATGACTTTACCTTTCTCTGGGCATACCCAACTGTTAAGCTCTATTAGCAGGAGGGCTCCTCCCACTATCATTTTTAAAACCAGGTTCTCTTCTGCAGACTATCTGCTGTACAATTTAGCCTATATCTCCAATGAATACAGATCTACCAATTGCATTTCACCACAACCTCTGCTGTTTCTGAAAGTTATCTTAGTCTTGAATTTCCTCAGGCCCTGTTACAAATAAAATCTGGTCCTTTGGAAAGATATTAAGAGTTGTCTGTTTTAAGGCGTATTTCTTCACCCAGGCAAAATCTCTGAGTCAAAATTCTAAAGCTGGGGGTGGGAACAATGCACACCTTTCTCTGAGTAACATCGCTGCTTTAGAAGCCGGGGGATAGGTGGAGGGTTGGGGTGTAACCTCAGGTGTTTTCATCTTGCCTCTCCCAACATGGACCCATTGCCTTATAAACCAGGGGAAGGGCTGTTGGGGCCCTTTTTCTCAGCAGCACCACACCAAGATAAGAGCCTCTGGCCAACCAGTAGAGGCTAGGTGAACGAAGGGGAGCCTCTGCCTTTCAGCCTTACTTGCAGAGGACTTAGCAGCAGCAACAGGTAGGTGGGAGGAGGATGGGAAATGTTGACATCCTGCCCCTCCTAAAAGCCCTCTCCAAGCAAGAGCTGCAGGGATACTGAGCCCTTCTGTATTTTTGGCTTCACCAGTCTGGAGTTTCTGTTTTAGTGAAGTGGGAAGAGTGAGGGAGGGAGTGATCTTTGTTCAGATATCAAAGACTTTACTGAATTTTAGATTTTTTTTTGGACTAGATCTTTCTTTATTTGATATATTCTCTTAGGACTGTTTCCAGAAACTTTAAATGATTGGTTTTTCATAATTTTCTCCAGTTGCTGGGGAGCAGGCTTGTGGATCACACTGTCATGCTCTGGTAGTCAGTCTAAGGTTCAGGAGAGAAAAATTATAGCTAACATAGTTACAAGTATGCATACACACACAGAAGACATATTTTTTAAAAATTACTTGCCTCTTTTGATCCTAAATTAATTCATGTGACTGTCTAACTATAAAGGTAGAATCAGTTGATGAGAGTTCTTTTTGGCAAAGATAGAATGAGGACTAGAGAGGAACACATTCATTTTTTTCTGTTTCTATTGATGGTGAAACTAATTTTTCCATTGCACTACCTGAATTTGTTCACTAAAAATGTGAAGTACATTTTTATTAATTTTGGTATCTAGGTCAGAATACAAATCCACAGATTTTTGTGGCCAGTAGAGCTTGCCAGAGGCAGAGGGGAGTATACAAACCGTAGAAGAAAACTGTTAGAAGCATTTTAAATAAATGAAAATGTAATTGTCAATGTTATTTTAAATTGCTTGTTTCTTTGCATTCTACAAGCCTGGGATTACCAAATTATGTTTTAATTAGGTAATTTCAATTTATAGCAAGAAATTAGCCACACTTTAAAAGGAATAAAGAGAAGGTAGGAAAAAGAAGTTCAGTTATACTGTTAGGAAGTAAAAATTAGGACTTATAAACAAAAAATCTAAATTAAGATAATAGAACACTTAACTCGTTTTTTATCTGAAAGTGGACATTGATCCATCTTTACAGAGTGCAAAACTAGAGTAAGTTAACTGAGAAAAAATTTATAATCTTAGGAAATACTTTTAACAGCAAATTTTCATTTAATGTTACAATTTAGAAGGCTTCCTATTGTGTTTCCATAGTAACACTTAAGAATATTTCCGTAATGCTATAAGTTGGTTTTAGTAGCTCTGCAAAAATAGATGATTATGTATGATATACTTGAGTTATAATAGTCACTTTTGTAATTGTTGTATCTTACAGAGAATATTAAATTTATTAATCTACAAAATTGGAACCAAATCCAACAACAGAGTTATCTAGAAACATTAAAGATTGCTCATATGCCTGTGGGGTTTTTTGTCCAGATACTCACATCTTCCTAACACTTTGGAGCTAATTCATCTATCAAATTGTGTTATGCATCTTATTCAGAGGGTTTTTTTCCTCCTCTGTAAAACTAATATGATAATCATTGAGTCTGCTTATAATCATTGACTCCTTAGGAAGACTTGATAGTTGATCATAGCTATTTGTTTAGCTCATTGTTTGTAAAACTCATTTCATAATGACTGAACATAATCTTTGCAGATAAAAATAATCTAATCAAAATACTATCTTCATCTTTGCTTTGTGTTTAAACTAAGGAATGTTTTGCAACTTACTTTAAAATAACCACATTTTGAACTAATGTATGCTGAGAAAAAGTTTTTATTTTGTATTGGAAAAATAGAGTGTATGCTTTCTTTGAGGAAATTTGAACTCAGTGATTTAAAATAATTGTGGTTTCTTTTTTCTTCAGCATTTGGAAATGTGTTTTATTCTTGTTAAACAATTGGTAGTTTATTGCAGAAATAGATTGTAGAAATGGATTCATTATCATTTATTGACAGATTTTCATTTTTTTAGTAGGAACTGTCCTGGGTGGAGTCCACATAGTCAAGTCTTTGCCGTATAACTTTCCTTTTATGTATTTTATGCAAAATAGATTATTTAAATATTTTACTTAAAAATGAGGAATTCTGTACTGAAAAAATATCTTCTGTTATTGCTTCAAAGATACTACTCAAACATACATTATCATAGTGCAGAAGTTGTGGTGAGATCTTAGTAGTTGTTAGATATTCAGAATTATAGTTTTATTATAGAATATTAAAGACTAAAAGACAATAAAAATTGGAACCACATTATAGAAATGCTAGCATAATAAGCAATAAAATAATCTATTCTCAATCTATCTTTTATGTTATTTAGAGTGATTTGAAGATGCAAATTAATTTTCTGACACTGAAAATGTTAGTTTCTTAACATTAGAAACATTCTGTGACACACTTGACAGTGCTTGTACTATTAAATTAGAATTTATAAAGTTATTTCTGTGTTTTCTCATCCAGTGGAACATGTCGAATCCAGAGAGACAGTTTTCATTTCATAAAATAAATATGTATTACACAGTTTGTGTCAGTCATAATGCTAAATGCTGAGAAAATAGTTCCTATACAGATGGAACTTAAAATTTATGGGCCGGTTTCTTAAGAATGAATGAACATCTTCTGTTTTGTTTTTTAGCCTAACTCTGGTGAACTGGATCCTTTGTATGTAGTAGAAGTACTTCTGCGCTGTAGCAAAGAGAGCTTGAAAAATTCAGCTACAGAAGCTGCAAAACCAGCTAAACCTGATGAGAAAGGAGAGATGCAGGTTTGTACATAACTTTCTGTCTTCAGATTTCAGATATTCTGTAACTTATTTATAATCACCAAAGTTCTCCAATGTGATGGTAATGAACATACTATCATGATTTCTAAATTAGAAGTTTTCAAGGTATTTTAAGGTATATTAGTAAAGCTATCTAACATATCAGTAGGATAATTAATGAGATTTGTTCTTATTTTTCTTTTATCAAATTACAACAAGATAAATCGTGACAAAGTGAAAGAAAAAGTATTCAGTCATTGAAGTTTTACATGAAGCTGGATTTTGCCAGGGCCGTAAAGATGTTTCATTATCCTTGCTTGTGACTGAGTGATTTTACGGTTTGAATCCATTCATGCTGTTTATTTCCCATTCCCATGGAAATAGAGGCAGTCCTGATTTAGGATTTTTTGACTTTACAATAGTGCAAAAGCGATAATCATTTAGTATTATAGAACATTAATACATTAATGAGATATTTGACATTTATTACAAAATAGGCTTCGTGTTAAGTGATTTTGCCCAAATGTAAGCCAATGTAAGTGTTCTTAGCACATTTAAGGTAAACTACACCAAGTTAGGTTGGGTAGATTAGGTGTTCGTGTATTAAATACATTTTTGACCTAACAATATTTTCAGCTTACAACTAGTTTATCAGAACATAACCCAGTTTTAAGGAGGAGGCTCTATAATGACTGAAGCATTATTTTAACAATGAAAAATTTCTACCCAAGTTTCCTTAGTTAAAATCATTTAATTTACATGTGCTTCTAATTAATGTAAAACATGGCATATTGGATAGGTCTTTTACAAAATGTCATTGTAATGATATTTGTTATTATAAGCTTGGTTTGTAGAAAGTAAAATCTGCCACTGTAGTATCATAGACTGCTTCTTTGGATCAATAAATTATTACAGGTTTTGGAGTTGGCAGTATTTTTAAAAAGACAATTCACTGTAACATTTTTAAATGATGATTTAAATGTTTATTTATAATTCTGAATATTACCTAAACTTAGCTCTCCTTTTCTTAGTATTCTAATTTGTTCACCTCTAGAATTCCACCACCAAGTGAAACTTGTGTGATTTTTACCTTTTTCTAACATTTATTTTACTGACTGACTGCCTAACTATAAATAAGGCTAAAACTCCCACAGTTAGGCATATACTCATTGTCCCCAAAGGACCTTTAGGAGTTGCAAGTTGGAATAGCAATGTGTGCCACACATCTCAACATTCTCCCTTTCTCATGGCAGACATTGATAGTAAGTCACACGCTCTCACACTGAAAGCTCAGATTCTTCCAAGAAAATTATATAGGCAGTCATGAAACCAAGGCAAACTGAGGGCCTTTCCTCTGCTCCTGTACCATTTTTTATTATGTTTATTTCAGTCGACGCTGCTAAGGAAATTGGCAAGGGGTGGGGGGTTGTTAACATGAATTTTACAGATAGTCTGTGACTTTAAGGGGATGCAGCTTAATAAGGAAGCATTTTGTGCTTCAAAACTGCTCAGGGTGGGTAATTAGTAAAGCTTTATAAAGGAAGTAGTGAGATTTTAACAAACTTGTAAGAACATGAGTACCTTTACAGACAAGAATTATATTACTAGCAAGGGAAGCCACATGTACAGAGCATGAAACCCCCTCTTTAGAAAGAACTTCACATTTTTCTGTTCCTTGTGGTTAATGACAAAAGGCATAAAACAATGTACAGAGAGAAGGACTATAGGTTAAGAAACCATATTATATGTATTTACATATAATTATATATTATATACTATATATTATATAATTATATATTATATACAATATATATTATATAATTATATATTATATTACATATAATTATATATTATATAATATATTAATATACTTGTATATGTTTTATAAATATATTGTTTGCCTTGTAGATTATCTTGAATAGAAATCCTAGACAGAGAAATAGTGCTGTGGGCAGTTTATAAGGAAATATTAGCTCTCAACTTCATTGATTGTGTAGCATTATTCAGGGTAGGTTAAAAGCAGGCTTCCACTGCATAAGTAGGATTTCCATAATCATCCTTGCCCTCTCTGACTTTGAGTGGATGTGATGCCAAATTTAGCTTTTTATCAGCGTTTATAGAAAACTACTTTCTTTTTTCTTTTCTTTTTTTTTTTTTTTTTTGAGGTATCTTGCTCTGTCGCCAGGTGGGAGTACAGTGGCGCGATCTTTGCTCACCACCACCTCCGTCTCTGCCTCCTGGGTTCAAGTGATTCTCCTGCCTCATCCTCCCGAGTAGCTGGGACTACAGGCGTTCGCCACTGTGCCCGGCTAATTTTTGTATTTTTATCAGAGACTGGGTTTCACCATGTTGGCCAGGATGGTCTTGATCTCCTGACCTCGTGATACGCCTGCCTCAGCCTCCCAAAGTCCTGGGATTACATGCATGAGCCACCACACCTGGCCTTGAAGACTACTTTCTAAAGTGACTTTTCCTTGTATCTATAATATTCTTGAACTTACTTTTCTAAAAAAGGCTTAGAGTGTGTGTGTGTCTGTGTGTAGAGGGCAAGAGCACTCCAGCTCTGAATTACATTGATTAACAGAGGTGAACAGTTTAGTGTGTTCTAAAGATCACTTGCAGTTTTGACACTGTTGCTTTGCCAGCTCCCATGTGTCTGACCATTTCCCCTTATAACGGCCACGTCATGATAGTTAAATGAGACTCAGTGTCAGGGAGTGAACATAAGGGAGTTCTGTTTTGTTTTTCTAGACCAGGAACTTGGTGGAATAGTTCCCCATTAGATAAAAACATCTATAAAAGGACATGAAATAGAAGATTACAGATTAGAACTATACACTTATAAAAATTTGAGGATTAAGATACCAGTACTTGTCATGGAATAATATTTGCAGTTTTGGCAGGTTTCAAGTTTACATTGAAGATGTACTATGGAAATCAGATTTTTTGAGGGGGTTAACTTTGAACGTATTTTAAATTGCTGTTTTAAACTCTGTCTATTAAGTCAAATTTCTTGGCTTCCTCAGGATCTTTTCTATTAATTACTATTTTTCTCTGTGTATAGGTCATACTTTATTAACTTCTTTACATGTCTCGTAATTTTTCATTGAAAATTGGACGTTTTAAATAATGTAATGAGATGGATTAGGGATCCTTCCTTTAGAGTGCACCTAGCTTAGACCTAAAAAATAAATAAACAAGGCTGGGTATGGTAGCTCATGCTTATAATCCCAGCACTTTGGGAGACTGAGGTGGGAGGATTGCTTCAGCCCAGGAGTTCAAGACCAGCCTGGGCAACGTAGTGAAACCCTGTCTATACAAAAAAAAAAAAAAAAAAAAAAACAGTTACAATTAGCCAGGCATGGTGGCATGTGCGTGTAGTCCCTGCTGTTTTGGAGGCTGAAGTGGGAGGATCGTTTGAGCCCAGGAGGTCAGGGTTGCAGTGAGCCATGACCATGCCACTGCACTCCAGCCTGAGCAACAGAGCAAGACCCTCTCTCAAAAAAATCAATCTCTTTGTCTAAAAAAAAATAGTAGAGTTGAGCTTGTTTTATTCCCTATAAAAACTAAAAATAACATCTTCACATATGTCCTTAAATTATTTTTCAAAAACTCAGATATACACCAAACGGATATACTGGCACATAAGCCACAAATAAGGAGGAACAGAGGACTAAAACTCTGACCGCTGTTCTTCTAAATTTCTTCCTGAGGGGCCTAAAAGAGCCAGAATGAACATGTTTTTCTACTGATCCCAAATTTTTAGACAAAACTTCTCCTTAACCAATTACAAATCAAAAATCTTTAAATCCACCTATAACCTGTGGGCCCCTGATTTGAGATGTCCTGCCTTTTTAAATCAAACCAGTATATAACCTCCATATATTGATTTATAACTGCTATAACTTCTGCCTTCCTGCCCTTAGAAACCCTTACCTGTAAGCCATCTGGAAGGTCAGGACTTAAATATTAACTACCTAATCCTCCTTGCTTGGCACCCTACAAATAAACACCTTCCTTTCTCCCACTACAAACCTCAATATGGATATCTGGTCTTACTGCAGCAGGCAAGCGGGCCCCAGTTTGGTTCTCTAACAGTAGCAACTCTGTAAATCGGAGTTTTCCTGCACCCCCAGAGTTTATTCTTGTTACTTGTTGTCATTGGTTTGTGATTTCTGAATTCTCTTAAGTCTGTATTTTTTAATTGTGTGTGGCCACCAAGGTCTCTGCTTGGTTAGTTTAATGGTCAGCTCATAATTGTGCAGAGACTTCCTTAAATGCCTGCAATCATTAAGTTCTCCTGTCTGGCCAGGCGTGGTGGCTCATGCCGTAATCCCAGCACTTTGAGGGGCTGAGGTGGGTAGATGACTTGAGGTCAGGAGTTCGAGACCAGCCTGGCCAACGTGGCCAAAACCCATCTGTACTAAAAATACAAAAATTAGCCGGCATGATGGTGTGCGTCTGTAGCTTCAGCTATTCGAGAGGGTGAGGCAGGAGACTTACTTGAACCCAGGAGGTGGAGGTTGTAGTGAGCCAAGATTGTGCCACTTCACTCCAGCCTGCTCTGTCTAAAAAAAAAAAAAAAAAGAGTTCCCCAGTCTTTACTTAGAGGCTTTGTATGCATATTGCAGCAAGCCATCAACCCTCAGCTAGGCAGTTAACATTACCTTAGCCACTTCCTGGATGTACAATTTCATGGTCAGACAGAAGTGAGAGCTTAGAGTCTTTTCAGGTCTTTCTTGACTATGCACACAGCCCTGTACATGGCCTTCTAGATTTCCAGAAATGTGTGGGAGCTTTTCTAATTCCCCATGAACGTCTTACTCCCCAGCCTTTCTTTTTAAGCTTTCTGGTTAACCTGTTGTTTGTCCCAGCTGTCATTCACAACCTCAGGAAGCCATGGTGTTAAGCAGTTGCTTCTTACTATTTTTGACAAACACATGCAGGAAAAAGGTTTGCACTGGTAAGCTCTCAGTCAGGTCAAATAAAAAACAGCCTTGTGAATGGAGTCTTCCGGGGAACCACCAGACTGCAATAATGACAATTCTATGGAAATAGGCCTTCGAAGAGGTTCCAACCCTATTCTCTCCCCTCCAGTGGCTGCCATACTGGTTTTCAGTGGGATTTGCTCTTTAATTTTCAGGCTATTAGGAAGCTGAGGAGTGGGAGATGGAGTAGAATAAGTGAAATTTGCCACAAAGCTTGCTGTTCTTACCAAAAGTCAGCATTTTTCTTGAATATATGCTCTCTGGATTCCTGCAAGCCTTTGGTTAATTTCCAGAATTTTGAAGAAGTTGATTTTGACAAGTTTTCTCAGTGTTGGCATTGCTTTTATGGAGAAAAGGATTTTTGGAGGTCCTTACTCCACCATTTTCACTGACACAAATCCAGTTTTTTAATTGTGAATTAATCAATAGCACATTGGTTAAAATAACTGTGTGTGCCATGACTTGATTAAAATTCAGTTGGTTCAAAAAACAACTTGCTTGTTGAATGAAAAATTCAAAAACCATATTATGTTGCAGCCGATAGTCTTGATTTGAAGAAATTGTATAGCTTGAAATGTATTTAGAATGTGTTGACTTAAAACTTGCTTCTTATATTGTCTACCACATTTGCTTATTTATGGGAAAATTAAAAAGATTTAAAAGGTCTAAGGATAAAAATACTTCCTGTTATTGGTATTCTAGCAAGTTTCCACTGATTGCTCACATGGTTATTTGGACTTACAAAGACCAGTGCTGCATCATGTTGAACCTGAATTCTGAGTTATATCATGAAGGTAATTAGGTTTAGAAAATTGAATAAACTGCCATATGCAAATATTATGATGTTTTTAAATATCTGAAATTTGATATTTATAATTTCATGACAACTATTCATTCAATTTTTAAACATTTAACTTCTTGTTTATAAAATGTCATGTTTCTAGTTAGGGAACTCTTAGGATTTCCCTTTTCTGTGCTTTAGGAGGCATTTAGAGAATGGCCTTTGTAATCTATTTCCTGTCATTAAAGTGTTAGTTGACCATTTCTTGGATGGAGTTTATTATGGAAAGCAGCCTTTGAAATTGGATAGTTTTTGTCTTCTTTCTGAATCTCATCTTCACAAAATAGTGTTACTCTGTTTTGAAGGAAATTCACAGATACCTGTGCCTATTGAATTCGACTACAGGTATATAAAAATACTCTTTCTAAAGCCAAGTGAATTATTTTTAATTTTTCTACCTTTTTAGATGTAGTTAAGTGCATACAAATTATGCATCTTTCACTCTGGATGTCGGCTATGTGGTATTGATAATTTTTCATGTCCTGAGTCTTCTCTGTCCAAACAGTGCATCAACTACTGGTTCACAAATTGAACACAAGTGGCCCAAGACCCAATGCAGCTTACAGAATGTTGTTTCTAAAATGAATTAGACCAGCAGTCCCCAGTCTTTTTGGCACAAGAAACTGGTTTCGTGGAAGATAGTTTTTCCATGGACCAGTGTGGAGCAGGGGTGGTTTGGGGATGAAACTGTCCCACCTCAGATCATCAGACCTTAGAATTCTCATAAGGACCAGACAGCCTAGATCCCTTGCATGCGCCATGTTTGCACTGGTATGAGAATCTAACGCTGCTGCTGATCTGACAAGAGGGAGAGTTCAGGTGGTAATGCTCTCTCCCCCACCACTCCTGCTGCATGGCCTGGTTCTTAACAGGCCACAGACTGGTACCATCCCGGGGCTTGGGGACCCCTGAATTAGACAGTTTGGAAGTAAAAATAAAAATGATAGTAAAGGGCTGGGCATGGTGGCTCACACCTGTAATCCCAGCACTTTGGGAGGCAAAGGCGGGCAGATCACCTGAGGTCAGGAGTTTAAGACCAGCCTGTCTAACATGGTGTAACCCCATCTCTACTAAAAATACGAAAATTAGCCAGGCGTGGTGGCAGGTGCCTGTAGTCCCAGCTACTCGGGAGGCTGAGGCAATTGAATCACTTGAACCCAGGAGGCGGAGACTGCAGTGAACTGAGATTGCACCGCTGCACTCCAGCCTGGGTGGCAGAGCGAGAATCCATCTCAAAAAAAAAAAAAAAAGATAGTAAAGGATTTATAACCATATGAAAATAAAATAATCCATGAATCCAGAGAGAGATATATAAAATATAAAGGAAATGGCCGGCCATGGTGGCTCATGCCTTTAATCCCAGCACTGTGGGAGGCCGAGGTGAGTGGATCACTTGAGGTCAGGAGTTCGAGACCAGCCTAATCAACATGGCGAAACCCTGTCTCTACTAAAAATACAAAAATTAGTTGGGCATGGTGGCACATGCCTATAATCCCAGCTTCTCAGGAGGCTGAGGCAGGAAAATTGCTTGAACCCGGGAGGTAGAGGTTGCAGTGAGCCGAGATCATGCCATTGCACTCCAGCCTGGGCGACAGAGTGAGGCTCTGTCTCAAAAAATAAAATAAAATAAAAGTTAGAAAAGTCACCATTAGGCAACTACCACAAATAATAATTTACTGTGGCAAGAATCATCCATGGATGCTGAAACTGGTAAACTGAAAGTTTAATGAAGAAAGGGTATTTAAAAAGTCTCTAAAGGCTCTCCCTACAAATTTCTTAATTGTAGAGAGTAAAATAGTAAATAATACTATAATAAAGAATCCTGCAGACAGCACCTTAATCGAATGATCAAAGTGATCAACATTATCTCTAATAATGTTGACTAGTGGACTGAGTAGAACAGAACATGACTTCCACCAAAAATGGGTAATCTGAATCTTACGATTCCTCATGACTAGAGAAACCCAAACTGAGACTCATTTTATAAAATAACCTATATTCTTTTTTAAAAATCAAGGTCTTAGACACAGAAAAACTGGGGAACTGTTCCAGATTAAAGAAGAAAGAAATGTGACATCAGTGTATGATCCTAGTTTGGTTCCATGGAGTAGTGGTGGGGAAGGTACAGTGGTATAAAAGACATTATTGTGAAAGAGGACGAAATCTTAATATGGACTACAGATTAGATGACATCATTGTCTCGACATTAGATTTTCCTCTTTTAATACTTGTACTTTATGTGTGTGGAAAGAGAACGATGAAGCAAATAGGCAAAATATAACTAATTAGTGAATTGAAATAAGGGTATGTGGGATTTATTTCATTCTTACAACTTATCTGTAAATTTGGAATTCTGTGAAAATGTCGGTACCATAAAAGAGCAAGAAAGATGGGGTATATTTTTAGATTAAAGAAGACTAAGGAGACATGACCACTAAATCCGGTTTATGATCCTTAGCTGGACCCTGAATCCAAAAGTATGATGGTAATAGTAACGTATAAAGGTCATTAGTGGGTCAGTGGGGAAATCTGAATAGGGATTGTATATGATATTTCCTTAGATCTCACAATATTGTAGCTTTGCAGGAGAATGTGCTTGTTCTTAACATACACGTGTATTTGCTGGTCAAGTGAAGTGATTGTTGTCTGCAAGTTAATTTCAAATGATTAAAAAAGGAAGAGGAGGAAAAGGCAGGCAGGAAGAAAGAAAAAACACCCCACCCCAAAAACTTTAACTAGAGAGAGAAAAACTGCTGTTAATGGTTTGATAAACTAAACCTTTTTTGGCAAGTTTGGCAAATTATGGAACCTTTCTACCTGTACTAGAAAATCTAGAAAGGTTAGATAATTTGTGCAAGGTCACACAACTAGCTGAAGACTAAATTCAGATGTTCAATCACTGTACCGTTTTTGTTCAGTAAAGCACTATGAATATATTTGCTATCAGCAAGCCAGTGAAAATTGTGTCTCCATCAGTGATCAGTGTAAAAGTAGCTGTGGAAGACAGATTTGGACCTGTGGAAACATTAACTTTGCCTCAGTTTATGGAGGCTCTCTGAATTCAAGAGCAGTTGAAAGGAAGCAAAATTTGATGTCGATAATTTGCCATTTCGACGAGAGAAAACATGGAAGAAAGTTTGCAGATAGGTGTTCTTCAAGATTATGTCTAATGGAATATGCTGCTTTCTGTCTTTGAATACTTCTTCATTCCTGCCCATCCAGAACTTACATGAATCTTTCTTGACCTCCTAAACCTGCTAAACAAGAGTCTTTCATTCTTAGTACTATAGTACCTTTATGTATTAATATTTTTGAACTGCCAAATATCTGAGACCATAAAAATGAGTGAAGTATGGATTCTGTATTGAAGGGAGCTCTGATTTTTATGTACCATTTATTTATCTGTTATTTAGAAGTTTGAACTAGTTTTTACTTTTTAAATACAGTCTCTATTAAGAAAAGCTTCAGTGTGGGAGAATGCTTCACGGTGATTATTATGTGCTTCTTATACCTGTTACATACCATAAATGCAACTTCCTCTTTACGGATCTAAGTTTAGGAAATAGTAGAATATGAACATTTGCAAATTTAACTGTAATACTGTATAACTTTTTGGTCATAGGTTGTCCCAGTTTTGGTGCATCTCCTGTCTGCTATCAGCAGTGTTAGGCTTTACATTCCTAAAGACCTTCGGCCAGTGGACAATAGACAGAGTGTTTTGAAATCAATACAGGTATGTGTTAATTTTATAAATTAAGTATAAATTGTATGTAAAAACAGATAGTGTTTATAAAGAAGCAACTGAAATGCTTTTAAATATATTGCTTTCTTTCAGAATACCTATAAATACTACCAATAGTGGCAATTATTTTTCATAAAAATAATGGCAGCAGATCTTCATGTGGATTTGTCCTCTCTTTGAATCTACCAACAAAGTGAGTTAGTAAAGGAGGACTTACAAGGAAAACCATTCTGCTTTATTCATTATGAGTGAAAGCTGTAGACTGTATTACAAGTTTTATATATAAATTCATGTACTGACAGGACGTTTAACCATTTTTTAATATAGTTAATAAATACATGAAATTGTTTTATTTTCAATAGGGAAAATTGAGATTTTGTAGTAAATTTAGTTTTCTAGTAGAAAAAAGGTGCAGTGGCTCATGCCTGTAATCCCAGCTCTTTGGGATGCCACAGCACAAAGGATCACCAGAGGCCAGGAATTTGAAACCAGCCTGGGCAACACAGTGAGACACCCATCTCTACAAAAAATGTAAAACTAATTTAAAAAGAAATTAGTAGGACTCAGTGGTATGCACCTGTAATTCCAGCTACTCAGGAGGCCAAGGCAGGAGGTTCACTTGATCCCAGGAGTTCCAGGCTCTACAGTAAGCTGTGATCACATCACTGCACTCTAGCATGTGCAACAGAGTGAGACCTTGTCTCTTCTAAGAAAAAAAAAACAACAAGGAAGTGATTTTAATGAAGTTATTTAGTTAATAGTTTGAAGAGCATTTACTGTGCAGTGAAGGTTCTGTACTAAAATCTGAGAAAGCAAAGATAAGTAGGATGCTTTCAGAGTAGAGTAGGAATTTTTAAGCGTGTTCCGATGGTGGGCTTCCTGAAATGAGTGATTCTCTGACAGTTTTACAGAATTTTTATGTAGATGTGGATATCTTTTCCAAAACAATCACTCCTAGAAGGTTTTTATCACTATTGGTCTGGTAGTAAATAAATATAGCTTATAAGTTCATTGAAATTGTTTTTTCTAATATTTTCAGAATAGCACAGTTTTGAGCAGAAATACACATTAATCATTATTAACTTAGCATTAAGTAATGCCATTATTTTGAAAAAAAACTAATTGTTTTTTACTTCTGGGTTAGCTCAGTTCTCATTTTGCTAAAGTGAAAATTGAAATTAATTTTTCTTTGTGTATTGGCAAATGTCAGGCTTGTCTGTGTTTATCTAAAAACATCCCTGTGCTGTATCTGGTGTTGATATATTTCAGCTTTCACATTAATTTCACGATAACCTGAGTCTCAGTTTTGCAACATGATTTAAACAAAGACTGTTTTTTTTCTTGGTCCTTCATAGTCGTTAACATCATTCACCACATAGTGAGAAGCCACAGGAGGAAGAGTTGGGGAAATTAGCCTGCCAACAGAACCCTTCACATAATAAATAAAGATTTCCCTTTAGCTACATTAATTATACTTTTTAAACTTCAGAACTACAATTTTAGTGTTTTCTCTGTTCTGGAACCTCACACCAGTGACCCAGTTTCTTTATATGTAAAAATTGGCCAGGCTCATGTGTAGGATTTTTGTGCTGACACTAGCCCCCTTTGATTAGGGCAGACATATATCCTAAAACTGTACCATATGCACTTATCAGAGATATCAGTCTTTTAAAAGTGCTTGCCTTATTTGCTCATTTAGGACAATAATGTGTCAATGTCTTTGAACCCTCTTTACATTTGTTTTTTACTCTTAATGTGTTTCTCCTCCCCAGTTTCCAGTTCCTAACTAGCCAAATCCTATCTTATCTTTAAGGCTTATCCAAGACCCTGAAAGTTTCTCAGTAGGATACCAGCCTACAGTGAGCTATTTCTTCTCTGTACGAATATGTCTATTGCATTTAACCATTAATCATGTTTTTTTTTAAGCTAAAGGTCTCAGGACCTTTTATTTTTTATTTTTTTGAGACAGAGTCTTGCTCTGTCACTCAGGCTGTTGTGCAGTGGCGCGATCTCGGCTCACTGCAAGCTCCACTTCCCGGGTTCATGCCATTCTCTTGCCTCAGCCTCCCTAGTAGCTGGGACTACAGGCGCCCGCCACCACGCCCGGCTAATGTTTTATATTTTTAGTAGAGACGGGGTTTCACCGTGTTAGCCAGGATGGTCTCGATCTCCTGACCTTGTGATCTGCCCGCCTCGGCCTCCCAAAGTGCTGGGATTACAGGCGTGAGCCACTGCACCCGGCCTTCAGGACCTTTTAAAAAGTATATATTTTACAAGTCAGTAGTGCCCTCCCTAGGCATCAACACCAAGGAAATAATCCGAAAACAGTTGAAACATAGATGTTCAATACAAGATTACTTGTGATGGCAAGAAGTTATAACAATGTAAATATACAATAATGAATTTATCAATAAGTTGTGCCATGCTCAGGACTATGATCAAATTATGACTTGTAGATTTATTAGCAAATCATAATACATCTGTAAATCATAGTATAGCATTGAAAAGGAGTTTTCAAAAATAAATGCAATGGAAAAATGCCCTATAATTTAAATTGGCAAAAGACAAAATTATATATGTAGTATACTTTTTGTGTCCATGTGCATAGAGAAAAAAGGAAACACTGATTTGGTTTGGTCTTACTAATTTTGACTATAAGATGAAAATGAATTTTACATATTTTTTTCAGGAAGTTCAGAAACGTTTTCCTGACGGCATCCCCTTATTAGACCCTATTGATGATATGGGCATTCAGGATCAAGGGCTGAAAAAAGTCATTCAGAAAGTAGAAGCTTTTGAGCATCGAATGTATTCTCATCCACTTCACAATGATCCAAATTTGGAAACTGTGTATACACTTTGTGAAAAAAAAGCACAGGTATGGCAGAAATTTGATTTTTATAGTAGAATTCTATATGTTTCACTGAATGAATATGTGTTTGTCATTTTCTTATCCTGTTGGTTTAATCGGCTAAAACAGGAAAATGTGAGCTATCTTTTAAATAAACCGTCAGCTCTGAACCTGTCAGCTCTCATCAGCAAGACAAGATAAAGTTCATTTTGCTATAGTTTGATATTTCACATAGGATGTTCTGTTTTTTCTTCTTTTTTAAATTTGAGATATAATTTACACAGCATAGCATTCACCCTTTTAAAATGTCCAACTCACTGGTTTTTAGTGTATTCACACATACGTGCAACCATCACCACTGTGTAACTTCAGAACATTCTTCTCACCCTCTGAAGGAACTTTATACCCATTAGCAGCCACTCTCTGTTTCTCCCATCCTCCAACCCTTGGCAATCACAAATCTACTTTCTATCTGTATGGTTTTGCCTATTCTGGGTATTTCTTATAAATAGAATCATGTAATATACGATGTTTGTGTCTGCTGTCTTTCACTTAGCATGTCTTCAGGGTTTATGCCTGTCATAGCATAAATCAGTACTTCATTCCTTTCATGGCCAAATCTTATATGTGTATGTGTATGTATGTGTGTGTGTGTGTGTCAGTCAGAGTCCTGCTCTGTCACCCACGCTTCAGTCCTCTGTGTGTGTGTGTGCACGCTCGTGTGTGTGTGTGCACGCGTGTGTGTGTGTGTGTCAGAGTCCTGCTCTGTCACCCAGGCTTCAGTCCAGTGGCGTGATTGTGGCTCACTGCAACCTCTGCCTCCTGGGTTCAAGTGATTCTCCTGCCTCAGCCTCCCTAGTAGCTGGGATTACAGGCACGCACTACCATGCCCAGCTAATTTTTGTATTTTTATTAGAGATGGGGTTTCACCATGTTGGTCAGGCTGGTCTTGAACTCCTGACCTCAGGTTATCCACCTGCCTCAGCCTCCCAAAGTGCTGGGATTACAGGCATGAGCCACTGCACCTGGCCTGACTAAATTATATTTTATTGTGTGGATATGCCGTATTTTGTTCACCCATTCATCAGTTGATGGACAGGACATTTGTTTTTTTCTAACTTTTTGGCTCTGATGAATAATGCTGCTGTGAACATTTGTATACAAGTTTTTGTATGGATGTTTTGAGTTCTCTTGCGTGGAATTAGGTAGGATTGATGGATCATATGGTAACTCTGTATTTACCTTTATGAGAAACTACCAGACTGTTTCCAAAGTGGCTACACCACTTTATGTTCTCACTAGCAATTTACAAGATAACTGCTTTCTCTACATCTTCGCCAGCATGTGTTATTGTCTGTGGTTTTTGCTGTAGCCATCTTAATAGTGTCAAATGGTAGTAGTTCAGCTTTTTAGGATAATTAGCTGTAATGTCTAACCAGTAAAAGCATTATTAATAAGCATTTTGTATAGCGAATTTAGAAAAAGCTTTTTGACATGAACACAATCGTTTCCACTACCTACTTTTTTCCAACTGGAATGTATTATACTATACAAATCTCCCTTCCTCCATGAAACTTACAACTCCTTGTTGTTGTACTTTTTCAACTTCTATCACATACCAGTTTTATCAATACATTTGTCTTTGTGTCTCGCAAACTAGATTTTAAGCTCCTTAAGAGTCAGATGTTTCATTTTAACTTATTTGCATTTTCTCATAATGGTCTATCTTTATAAAGTAAATGCCCAGTGTTTGTTGGATAAATACATGAGTAGAAATTCCTTTAATAGAGTAACGTGTTCAGTTCATAGTTTTAAAGCACTCTCCCTTTCTAGCTTTTTGTGAACTTACGTCATATGGTGCTGTAGCATATACACAATACTGGCTGCATGCTCAGTGAACACATCTATGCTCTGACCCACCTTCAAGTGCTGCTAGGCAGGAAGGTTGCCAGGTACTTCTCAAGATGAGGAAACTGGGACACAACAAACTTTCATTACTTAACACAGATATCCAGTTGTGATTCTCACCTGTTCATCTCTTACCAGGACCATTGCAGCAGCTCTCTCCCTGCTGTCAGTCCCTCCATGGCCACCAGGGTCAGCCTTATGTTTTCACAACACAAGAACAGGTAGACTTGAGCGTGATTGAATGATTGGAAAGCATCCTTGGAGGTGGTTTGAAGGCATTATCTGAGCTGCTCAAATATACTGAAAAAGACCTTGTCTGGCTGAAGGGACTGGCTAAATAACGTTGTTATGGAGACTCTGCAATAACATGTAAGAAAGCTCATGCATAAGCGCTACATGAAAAAAGGATCTGAAATTGAAGTGGACTACAATTACTATTTAGCAAAAATGTAAAATACACCAGAAAAGACTGAAAGGAAAGCTTTAAGTGGTTGTGTTACAGCAATAAGATTATAGTGGTCTTTTTTTTTTCTTTTCCTGCGCCCTCCCCACCATTGTCTATAATGTGCTTATATGTATATAAGCACATTATGTATACATATAAGCACATTGTATATGTGTGTGTGTATAATTTCTTTTTTTTTAATGGAAGAAAAATACAGCCTGGGCACAGTGGCTCACACCTGTAATCCCAACACTTTGGGAGGCCAAGGCGGGAAGATCACTTGAAGCTCAGAAGTTTGAGACCACCCTGGGCAAGATGACGAGACCCCGTCACTGCAAAAAAATTTTAAAAATTAGCCAGGCATGGTAGCATGCACCTGTCATCCCAGGTACTCAGGAGGCTGAGGTAGGAAGGTCACTTAAGCCAAGGAGGTTGAGGCTACAGTGAGCCATGGTTGCACCACTGTACTCCAGCCTGGGTGACAGAGTGAGACCCCATCTCTTTAAAAGAACAAAAACAAAAACAAAAAAAAAGTGTACATGTACAGTCCAGACATTTTTTTCCCAATATTTTTGATCCACAGTTGGTTGAATCCATGGATGTGGAACCCACAGATATGTAGGGCCAACTGTATATCTGTGTTCTTTTATAAATATGTTGGAAAAGATCTTGTACAGCATTGTCCAGTGTCAGCCACATTTAAATTTTTTAGTAGCCACATTTAAAAAAAGAAAGAAGAAACCAGTGGCATTAACTTTAGTAATATTTTTATTTAACCCATTATATCTAAAATATTTCAACATTTTTATATTCAAAATACAAACATTACTCAAGAAAAAATATCTTAAATATTGGACTCTCTTCTACCTTGTAAGCTTTATAAGCCTCACAGTTATTAGCACAATGCTTTGCTCTGCTCACATAGCCATCCTCAGTCACTTCAGTCAAAGAAACCCTAAAAAACAATGGTTTGTTCCTTTTATTCTGATAGGCCTGTTAAGTCATGCTAGGTAGCATAGCATTCATTGTCTAGCTTGGAAAGCATTGCTTCCTATGACATGGCATTGTGACTACACATCTGTTCATAGAAATATAAATAATCACTAAGAGCTTGCATCTAGGGTCTGATAGCCTGGGTTTGAACCCCATCTTTATCACTCAGTAGCTCTGTTCACAGCAATATAAATAATTGAAAAGAGCTTGGATTCTAGGGTCTGCTACCCTGACTTTGAACTCCATCTTTATCACTCAGTAGCTGTGTATTCTTGACCAATTTACTTAGTAATCTCTCCGTGCCTTAGTTCTCTCATCTGTAAAATGCAGATTTAATATTAGTTCCTTACCTTTTAGGATTGCTGTAAGAATGAAATAATGTAAAGCACTAGAAATAGAGGACATAGGTAGTCTCTGAATAAATATCAGTTGCTGATCACCTTTATAATTTTTCCTCCTTAGTAGAAGTCTAATAAACAGTCTAAAAAATTCCATTATCTTTGGATTTCAACTTATCAAAACTTTTCTGTCAGTGTTTTTCTGAACCACCACTTCAGGATACCATTGTTTTTTGTTCTTGTACTACTGTATGCTTGTCATAGTCGGAAAATAGTAATATTTACTGATTAACTAAATTTTAAAACTTATCTACTCTAAAGGATGACATCAAGATGATACATTTTCATTTTAAGGTTTCATCTATGTTTTGAATAAAGGCCTATTCTCTTTGCTAAAACCATTTCCAGCTTAGGCAAATTCGTTATTTAACTTAAGGGCAAAGAGAAGGAATAGTTTTCAGGACATCATGGGGGAAATATAGTCAAGAGAAAAGATTTCTGTACCCTCATTTTTCTTTCACTGTTCTCTAAGCTACCCCCTGATCCCCTAAGGATGAAAAGCTAGAGCTGCTGGGATTGATACTTTAGGAGCGTGATTAAGTGTCCAGCGAATCCTGTCTTGGGAGAGCCTATCCTAAATTCACTACTGACTTTTTCTACTCTTACAGCCTATCTTGTCCAGCTCACAATATCCAGCTCACTCTCCTCTTTCTAGCCTTCCTCCTTACCTCTCTTCATTTAAGCAAGAGCCGTGCTCTGTTCTGTCTTTTTTTTCAAGACGGAATCTCGCTTTCTCACCAGGCGCAGTGGCGCGATCTCAGCTCAGTGCAACCTCTGCCTCCTGGGTTAAAGCAATTCTCCTGCCTCAGCCTCCTGAGAAGCTGGGACTACAGGCGCGCGCCCGCCACCGTGCCCAGCTAATTTTTTTTTTTTTTGTATTTTTAGTACAGACGGAGTTTCACCATGTTGGCCAGGATGGTCTTGATCTCCTGACCTCGTGATCCGCCCACCTCAGCCTCCCAAAGTGCTGGGATTACAGGCGTGAGCCACTGCGCCCGGCCTCTGTCCTCTGTCTTCTTAAGCTTTTTACACTTTCTAACATCTGCCTGCTCTGCCTCAAATTTTTCAAATGGACATTTTGTATTTTCCATGTACTTAATATTTTAGGTAGTATTTAATAACTTTTCAGATACATCATTACCCTTGTATAATGTTCTGGGAACGTATCTAAGAAGCCCCACTTTCCCTAATCTCCCCAGCACTGAAGCTTTAACCCAGAAGTACACCGTAAGATGTTCTTAAAAAATATTTTTTGTTTGATTTCATGAATAAATCTCCTTGTACATTGTTCACTTTATTATTGAACTTTCTTTATACTTTTATGTGCTTTAGATTGCAATAGATATTAAATCTGCAAAGCGAGAACTGAAGAAAGCAAGAACAGTCCTACAAATGGATGAACTCAAATGTCGCAAACGTGTTTTAAGAAGGTTGGGATTTGCTACTTCTTCTGATGTAATAGAGATGAAAGGACGAGTGGCTTGTGAGATAAGCAGGTAAAATCTGGTTGTTGTTCAAGTTTTTTTTTTATTTTTAATTTTAATTTTTGTTTGTTTATTTTTTTGAGATGGAGTCTCACTCTGTTGCCCAGGCTGGAGTGCACTGGCGCAATCTCAGCTCACTGCAACTCCACCTCGCAGTTTTAAGTGATTTTAAAAGTAACCATTATCTTTAGGAAAAAAAAGCTTTCTTAAAAATATAAAGTTTATGCAATACCTTCCACACTAAATACAGTTTTGAACCATGAAATTGAGAAATTAGAAAAATCTCTTAGATCTCAGTAATTAACACAAGCGCTTCTAGCATTTGTATGTATTTCCTTTGACTTTTTTTAATGCCTTGTGGGATTTTTACATAATCTTAGCTTATATATAATTTTGTATACTTTTTAAAAATTATTAACATTTTCCCACCTTGAAACTCAGCCTAGTAACCATTATCTTGTTACATGCATAGCAAATTGTAATGAGATTTTGGGCTAATAATAGGATTTTACAACAGAACTTATTATAAGCCGCAGATTAAAACTGGTTATATTATTTTCCGTTTCAGTAATCGTTTGTCACAAATGACCTCAAAACTAAATTATTTACGACATCAGCAGTTACTTTATCCTCTTACTGTTTTTATGGGTCAGAAATGCAGGAAGAGCTCATTTGGATGGTTCTGGCTCAGTGTCCCCCAGGATTGCCATCAGACAGGTTGTTAAGCTGAAACAGTAGGAGTCCGGAGCAGCTGGGGAATGTTAGGACCTCTCTGTCTCTGTTAGAGCTTCTCCATGTGGTCTCTCCATGTGGGCTAGTTTGGGCTTCTTCACAGTATGGCAGCCTCAGGCTGCTTACATGGTAGCTGAAGGCTCCGGTGTGAGTCTTCTAGCTGGCTAAGGTTGCCTTTTCTGACCTAGCTTTACCTTTTGTAACCTAGCTTTGTTATCATACGCCATCATTTCCACCACATTCTCTTGATTACAGGTGAGTCATAAACCCTCCTGGTTTCAAGTGGGGGATAATTAGATTCCAACTCTTGATGGGGAAGTGGCTATTGTTCAGTATGGCTTTCTGTGATGATGGGATTGTTCTGTATCTACACTGTTCAGTATAGTAGCCACTATTTAGCATTTGATAATGTGCTTAGACAAAGGAACTGAATTTTATAATTTATATCATTTTAACTGAAATTGAAATTTCCATGTATGCACATGGCAGTCTTTATAAATCAGTGCAATTCTGGAAGAACGTGGTATAGGAGATGCTGTTGTGGCCATCTTTAGAAAATACAATTTATGATACTGTTCTAAAAAATGTGTTAGTTAGGCCGGGCGCGGTGGCTCACGCTTGTAATCTCAGCACTTTGGGAGGCCGAGGCAGGCGGATCACGAGGTCAGGAGATCGAGACCACGGTGAAACCCCGTCTCTACTAAAAATACAAAAAATTAGCCGGGCCTGGTGGCAGGCGCCTGTAATCCCAGCTACTCGGAGAGGCTGAGGCAGGAGAATGGCGTGAACCCGGGAGGCGGAGCTTGCAGTGAGCCGAGATTGCGCCACTGCACTCCAGCCTGGGTGACAGAGCGAGACTCCGTCTCAAAAAAAAAAAAAAAAAAAAATGTGTTAGTTATTTCCCACCACAAGGAATGTCTCCTGCCTTAGGAGCCAGCTTGCCTCTGTCCTCCTTAACTGGAAAGTCATAAGCTGGTAGCTCAAGCAATATCCAGTCTGAAGATATATCTTGTTTTGTCCAGATAGTGATGATCATCATTCTCAGTGAATACATAAAAGACACTTTTGAAACAGTTTTTTATGTACTCAGCATGGCCAGGATGGACAGGACTAGAGAATTACAGGCCTTGTAAATGATTTCAGACTTTCTTGGTAAAAATGTAATTATATCGACAGTTCATCTGTCCAGATGTTATAGACTCAGATGTCTGCATAGAACCAGGAGACTGTGGTGAACAGGACAACTCTTAGCCACCAAAAGGGGGCAGTGACTACCCAGCCCTAGTTAGTTGTTATCACAGGATAATGTGCTATTGGATTTTAATTAGTAACCTATCCAGGATTAAATCTAAACTGAAGTACTAGTCTACTGATTCATATGCTAATGTTATTGGGATTATTTCCTTCTAATAATTAACCTGTTTTACAATTAATATAGAAATTAATTTCCTTTAGATACCTACAACTAGATTTTGTGTTGAAAGAATGGAAATTGATTTTATTCCAAGATACATTTTTCATTTATACTAATAACAATATTATATCAAAGTTTATTAACTTTCCCCAAAATTTGCAAAAACTGGGGTATCAGAGAAGGAGTCTTCCTTCTCTCACCCATTTTGCCTTTTTAAACATTGCCACTGGCTAATGTGTATCCCTCATTATTTTTGGCCTCAATTACTGCAGTTGCCCTGCTGATTATTCGTTGCCTCCCTTCTTGAGTTTTCAAAACCCAAAGCACAAATCTGGTATGTCGTTCCTCTTTCCTTCTTGAGATGAGATCTTGCTCTGTTGCCCAGGCTGGAGTGCAGTGGTGCAGTCTCGGCTCACTGCAGCCTCAACTTGCCGGGCTCAAGTGATCTTCCTGCCTCAGTCTCCCAAGAACCTGGGACTATAAGTATGTGCCATCAAGCGTGGCTAATTTCTTTTTTAAGTTTCTGTAGAGATAGGGTCTTGCTGTGTTGCCCGGGCTGGTCTTGAATTCCTGTAATTAAGCAGTCCGCCCACCTTACCACCCAAATTGCTGGGATTAACAGGTGTGAGCCACTTCACCCAGCACCCAACCCCTTTGTGCCATTCTATTTGGTAAAAGTCCTTCAGTGATTCCTTATTGCTTTTAGAATAGATTCCATAATTTAGTATATTCTTATGCTCCCTCTCCAGCAGTCTATTGCCACACCCCACACATGCTTTTCCTTTTGCTTCATATGACCTTTCACCCCCACCCCATATCCTGCGATTCTTGCATATTTTTGCAAAGAACTTCGAAACTTGCTCTGAACTTCTTCAATCTGATTTTAGGCTCCTCCCCTTTTTTTCCTCATAACCACTTGTATAAATCAATTATTAGAGCACTCTGTTAAACCACTGTTCTGTGATTATCAGCTTACTTGTCTGCCCCCCACGTTAGACTGTAGCTTCTTGAAATAGTCTTTCCTCATTTGTGTTGTTGCACTCTTTGCTTGATTTAACTCTTAGCTTAACACTAGAGACCCAAAGTTAGTTTTTAACTTTTATTTATAAATATTTTAACTGTCAGTAAAGATTATAATTCATGGCTTTATTCTTTTTTAAAAAGTTTCCAAAAAATAAAGGCAAAGTTTACTTTTTTAATAATACAGTACAGTTATTGTATGGGTCAATTGAACCCTGATTATAGAAGTCTAGAAACATCATCTTTGTAGTGTTTCTTTTTTAGCTTGAATTGAACACAGTTGCGAATTCAGAATTTTTCATTTTCCACCCAAGAGGAAAAATAAGTGAAGATATTTTGCAGTTATTACTCAAATCAGAAGATAAATACAAAGGGACAAAAAGCACTGTAGTCAAAGTGATAATGGTGAGATTGATTATATAAGCAAAGTCTCAGACCCTAGGTAAATTCTCAGACATAATAACTAGTGCATGAACAATATTTTTCTTTTTTTTTTTTTCTTTTTTTTTTTTTTTTTTTGACAAGGTCTAGCTCTGTCACCCAGGCTGGAATGCGGTGGCAAGATCATGGCTTAGTGCAGTCTTGACCTCCTGGGCTTAATTGATCCTCCCACCTCAGCCTCCTGAGTAGCTGGGACTACAGGCATGTGCCACCATGCTCAGCTTATTTTTGTATTGCTTTGTAGAGACAGGGTTTTGTCATGTTGCTAGGCTAGTCTTGAACTCCTGGGCTCAAGAGATCTACCTATTTCAGCTTCCCAAATGAGCCAGGAGCCACTGTGCTCAGCTGAACCATATATTTCTAGGGACATATATATATCTATATATATAGATAGATAGATAGATAGATAGATAGATAGATAGATAGATAGATATGAGATTATTATTCATTTAATCATTCAACAGAAAGGACCTAGTTATGTAATGTCTGTGATAAGAACCTGGACCATCTTATTTTGCTAAAAGGACTTGTAATAATAGTCTTTCGTCTTTTATGATTTGTGCACCAAAATTTCCTTATATGGTCCACAAGTGGTCAAATACACAGTTGTGTATATAAGGAAATTGGAAAGAAACAGATGATGAAGAAATTTTTTAAAACCTGTTGAATTGATAATTCTAATCTTTGTAATAATAAATATATTGTCCTTATAAGTCTGTATATGAAAATGTTTTACAATTATGGAGCAAAGAAGATGACCTTCCTCGCAACAAAATCAAGCTGTCAGTTTAAAAAACTGTATTTTGATGATGCAAAAGAGGAATCAAAAGCAATAAGCTAGAACTTAAAAGAGATGTAAATCTGGAATTATACATTTTGACAGTGCAAGTGCAAGAAGAAACAGAAGTAGTGATGAGCTAGTACCTACCTATTAGAGATGTACTCGAAATCTAGAATTGTATTTCCTAGATCGATATTTTTCAGATTTGTGGATGACAATTGGTGAGCAGCAGTTTGTTGCATTCAAAGGCTCTTGCCCATCTTGGTTATATACACTTTCAGCCTTTGGAAAATATGAATTAAAATGTGAGTCTTCTGGCCAGGCGTAGCATCTCACACCTGTAATCCCAGCATTTGGGGAGACCAAGGTGGGAGGACTACTTGAGCTCAGGAGTTCCAGACCAGCCTGGACAACATAGCAAGACCCCATCTCTACTATAATATAAAAACTTTGGCCGGGCGCGGTGGCTCAAGCCTGTAATCCCAGCACTTTGGGAGGCCGAGGCGGGCGGATCACGAGGTCAGGAGATCGAGACCATCCTGGCTAACACGGTGAAACCCCGTCTCTACTAAAAATACAAAAAAAAAAATTAGCCGGGCGTGGTGGCGGGCGCCTGTAATCCCAGCTACTCGGGAGGCTGAGGCAGGAGAATGGCGTGAACCCGGGAGGCGGAGCTTGCAGTGAGCCGAGATCGCGCCAGTGCACTCCAGCCTGGGTGACAGAGCAAGACTCCATCTCAAAAAAAAAAAAAAAAAACTTTAAAAAATTAAAACATAAAAATAAAAAATGTGGGTCTTCTTATGAGTACATTCTAATTAAGATTTCTAATAAAATTGTTTTTCATTATCTTTATTCTACAGATTATTTGTAAAATAACTGAAAAATAATTAAAAGAGTCCTTTGGCCCTAGAAAATAAATGACAGTGATGATTTTTCCTAGCTTACTAAAGGTTAAGAAATTGTTCTTATTTCATGAACGTGTGCATTTTGATATTTGGAATCTTTATGTGAAATCCCCATTTTACATTGATTATATAATATATTGGTAATTATTAAAGATCTGCTATGTCCTTAAATCATTGTCATTCCTCATTGATTACTCCTTAAGGTCAAATAATATATTTTATTAAAAACTACACCTTAAGGGCATGTGTGTGTGCATGTGTGTCTTTATATTCTGACATTTTAAATTTATTCTTTTGTTTTGACATTGTAGTGCTGATGAGCTCCTTCTAACTGAGATGATGTTTAATGGCCTTTTCAATGACCTTTCTGCAGAACAGGCAACAGCATTATTAAGCTGCTTTGTATTTCAAGAGAATGTAAGTTAATTGATTCAGCACATCTTATTTATTAATTCACACATCATGTAGTTAATAGTGTTATGGCTATATTATCAAATATTACTAATATTTACATATTATAGGGTAATTTTCATTGGAAATCACAGCAACTTTAACACAAATGTACTAAGAAAATTAAATTATTAAATACGTGTTATTAGAAAGGAGAATAAAATAAGATTTGTCAACAATCACCATTAATTAGATTTTAAGTTTTAAATTTGTTCTGTAACCCAATTCATTGAACATTTGGCCAAGTCCTAGACAGTCCTAGAAATAAAAAGATGAGTGAGAATAAAACTAGGAAAGTGTGATAAAAATGAAAGGGGGAAGTGAGATTGAATTAACTCTCCTCGCCGGTGTTGAAGAATAATGACGAAGCAGTCCATCCTGCTAGGAACTGAAACATTAGTTTTCGTGGGCACAGTTTGAGGTAGTGAATATAAGATCCTTGTTGGTTTGGCAGCAGTTTTTTTCATATGAGTAATTAGTTCACTTTCAACAGTACTTAAGAAATCAAAAAATGAAGTGCTGGATGGAACACATAAGAACACTAATTATCTTTATACTGCATTCCAAAAACCAGTATGATTCATTTTTAAAAGTAAGATATATTGTTTTACATTTCAAATTTAAGACTTTATTTATTGTAGATGAAGTGGATGGAATGAGAATAAGACAAGGACATCTGCCTTCTAAAAATAATTTAAAATTCTAAATTTTTGGAGGATCTTTTACTATACATACTTAGTTTACCTTTTAAGTAAATTGTGTAGAGCAAATTGTTGAGTTTTTTTTTAAGTTACACAGCTCTTAAATCTTGGGGCAAGATGTCAATATATGCAGTTAAGATGTATTCAGTGAAACCACACTTAATTGGTCTGTTTACCTGTTAACTGTTTCCCTATTTATTAATCAGATCAAATATATTACTTCTTGAAGTAGATGGGTACTTTCTCAGGTCCCTGATTACTGATTAGAGTCACAGCTGTTAGTGGCAATGATAACAAATAGGACAATAATCCAAAAACAGTTTATGCTTTCCTGAGATTGCCTACCATGCACCTATGAAATATGCATACAAAAGGAATGCATCACTTTACAAAATATTGTGTTTGTTTTTCCTTAGTCTCAAAATTTTATTATATCAATTTCCAAGATAAAAATAATTAAGAACATTTGTCAAACTTACTTGGAATAGGAAGGTTCAGAGATTTAGGTTTGTAAATAGTTTGGGGATAAGTGGTCTTCTACCCATGTCAAATTTTGTCTTTCTTTTCATTATTTGCATGTTCTTGTTGTTTTATATTTTGGCACTATTACAATAGTTCTTTTTCTGAGAGGCCAATTATATTCCCTCTTCAAAGGATTTGGTTAAGCCAAACCACAGCTCTTAAATCTTGGGGCAAGATGTCCATATATACAGTTAAGATTTATTCAGTGAAACCACACTTTTTTTATATACAGTGTCATCAATTCTTGTGGTGGCGCCTTTTAACATTGAGATGGAAGATTGTACTAATTGTCATGTGGATTTTTCTTGATGCTTTTAACAGAATGTTTTCTGCCAAAAAGAACGTTGTCTTCTAGTAAATGTAGTAAAATACTTGTTATAAGTAAGATGAAATTTGCTTGATGTAATAACTTCTATTTTAAAATGTATTTATAAAACTATCTCAACATTTTAAAAATAATATTTAAAAGGTTACATAAATCTTTATAATATAAAGATCAAATGCACACAAAAATTTATTAAGCACCCAATGTGGGCAGTGTACAGATCTAAGCACCAGAGATGCAGCAGAAATGTTTGCTTTCCTGATACTTACATGCTAGTGGATGAAGATGAAGAAATACAATATACATACATTCTGTCAAATAGGGATGAAGGTTTTTGGAGAAAAGTGAGAAGAGTCAAAGATCACTGGGGAGATGGGGTTACTATTTTAAATAAGATGATTAGAAAAGGCCTCACTAATGAAGTGAAACTTACATTGAGGCCTACAGGAGAGATGAGGGAACAAACTGTACATACCTGGTGGGAGAACATTGTTAAAATCACAATTAACCTCCTCATATCAGAAGACTAGTGCCTTCTACCTATAGTGAATAGCAGAGAGGAATGTGATGAGTAACTGTTGACCATAAATAGACACAATATCAAAGACATTTTGCAGTCTTGGGTTCTTTATTAAACTAAGATGTTAAAGTCATTCTGGCTATTTTGCTTTTTTGCCATTCATCAATAATTTTTGGTTTTAGCAGCAATAATAAGGAATCTGGTTCTTGATTTATTACAGATAATGCATGTTGCAAATCAAAATCAAGTCCTTTATAAGTACTCGTGCTTAAAGGCAGATAATGTCGCAACTAACCTACAACTGCTTTAAAAAAAAAAAAAAGCCATCGGGCACAGTGGCTCACGCCTGTAATCCCAGCACTTTGAGAGGCTGAGGCAGGCAGATCATGAGGTCAGGAGTCAACACCAGCCTGACCAACATGGTGAAACCCCATCTCTACTAAAAATACAAAAATTAGCTGGGCGTGATGGCACTCCTGTAATCCCAGCTACTCAGGAGGCTGAGGCAGGGGAATCGCTTGAACCCAGGAGGTGGAGGTTGCAGTGAGCCGAGATTGCACCATTGCACTCCAGCCTGGGCAACAGAGTGAGACTCTGTCTCAAAAAAAAAAAAAATTAGCTATAATTACTTTAAACCCTGTCTCATACATACATAGATACCATTCTTATAGTAATTTTATTTTTGTACAGTAACTACCTTTGTCAAAAATTTCTTCACAAATAATGTCTGTTATTCTCATCATAAGCCTACTTATTTTGAGGATCTGGTTTTATTTTTCTTTGACAGGGCAGAAAACCAGTACACAGAATTTAAGCAGCTTGTCCAACTTAATTTGGCTACTTAGTGTAGACCTGAAACTCCATTATCTAATTCAGAAATTGACAGAATTTTCAACTGTAGGAAAGCAATACTAAGAATACTGAAACTCAGATTAAACTTTTAGCTGTCTTATACTTTGTTGGAACATCTGGGTAAAATAAAAATTAGGGACACTATTTTTAACGTACTTTATCCTGAGTTTTCAGTTTCTAACTTTTCAGTTTCTACAGATTGAAAGTTGCCTAGAAACTAAAACTGTTTCAAAGTTAAACTATGATAAAACCCTTTAATGTTGATGTAACTAAACTACTATGTATGTTTACAATATTTACCCTCCCTCGGTTCCATATATAATCACAAAAAGGAGCTAGTTAGCACACTTTGCAAATTTAGTGGTGTATTTTCCTCTGAAGTGTAATAACAATATTACAGTTTAGGATGAGAGGAATAGTGATTTTGCCTGTGTAAACTGAATTGATTAGAAACTCTAAATGCTGATGACTAAGGTCTTATAATTTGATATGTGACTATCTTACAAGCTTTAATTTGTTAAAACAGGTAGTGTGAAAAACCAATAACTTTAAACGTGGGTTTTTATATCTTGTTTTCCTTTTCTTTTATAGTCTAGTGAGATGCCCAAATTAACAGAACAATTAGCAGGACCACTTCGTCAAATGCAGGTAAGATTTTTTTTTTTTGAACTACATATTTTATGAGTAGTAGATTGTAAAATAAACATTTTCGATAATCCTAGTAGTTTATCATTTCACAGAGATAACCTATAAGGATTAAATGTCACTTGATGTCAGTCGCGTAATTTAATGTTACTCTGATAACATCTCTTGTGATTTTTACTTTAACAATTGAACAATATTTCTTCTCATTGTAATGAACTGTATAGCATTGTTGTGAACGGAGATTAAAACTTCATAATGTAAATAGGCTGTATTGACAGCTCAGTGCATGTGTCATTTTCTTCCTCAGTACTGATAATGGTATCTTGATGGACTAGGATTTAGTTTATTTTTAATTTTTTGTGCATTTTTTCATTCTGGTTTATAACCGTTTGGTTGTTTTATTGTCGTTTTGTTTTTGAGACGGAGTCTCGCTCTCTTACCGAGGCCTGCAGTGCAGTGGCATGATCTGGGCTCACTGCAACCTCCACCTTCCACGTTCAAGCGATTCTCCTGCCTCAGCCTCCTGAGTAGCTGGGATTACAGGTGCCCGCCACCACAGTCAGCCAATTTTTGTATTTTTAGTAGAGACGAGGTTTCACCATGTTGGCCAGGCTGGTTTCAAACTCCTGAGCTCATGTGATCCTCCCACCTCGGCCTCCCAAAGTGCTGGGATTACAGATGTGAGCCACTGTGCCCAGCCTATAACAAAATTTTAAAATCTGTTTTATCATAAGAAATTGTTTGTCTCTGGGTCCTCAAAGCCACAATAGTTTATAGTAATAAATTTCTCTCATTATTTTCATAGGATAAGCCAATTTTTTCTGCCTGTTCAACATTAGACAAAGACAAGGAAAGATGAGCTAAGGAATTACAAGAGAGAAACAAAAAAAATGTGACATAAAAAGGCCCCTTCAGAACAACAGACACTGGTGCCTACTTGAGGGAGGAGAGTGGGAGGAAGGAGAGGTTGAGAAAGAAAAAAGAAAAGAAAAAAAAAAACCTGTGGCATATTATGCTTAGTACTCAGCTGACTAAATAATCTATATACCAAACCCCTGAGTCACAAGTTTACCTAGATAAGAAACCTGTACATGTACCCCTGAGCCTAAAATAAAAGTTAAAATATTTTTAAAATAATAATTCAAAAAATTCTGATTAAAATTAAAAGGCCAGTTCAATGGAACATGTAACATGCCTTAAAACCACTAAGAAATTTAAATTTCTAGAACCAGCGAAGTCTTCATAGGCCTAGGAGGTTTTGGCCTTTTAGATTGCCAAGTAAAGAAGAATGAAGTTTCCCAACTTAGAGGAAAACAATATGAAGATATATACATTTTTAAGCATTGTTGGGGAAAAATGTATTTTGCTCTAGGATTTGTATTTCTCTAAATCTGTTTTGTAATGAAATAATTAGAGATTAGTTAAATGCTGCTCTTGAATAATTTTAATGAAGAGTTCCGTTTCTTTGTTGAAAAGGTATCACTGGCTGAAAAGCATGCTCTTGATACATTTTTCTTAGTTAAGTACCTCAACATAATGGGAAAGATTGGCCGTTTAATCACGTAGCAATGTAACAGGCACTGTGCCTACTTAGGAGCAGAATGTCCACAGTGCAGACATAATACCTAGGAAGAAAAAGGGACCTCCTGGAATACTGGCTTGGAAACCTAAAGAATAAAGTGATATGGGAGATCATAAGTAAGGAATTTTCACTCTTTTATCTTTAAAGGAATGTGCTAAAAGAATTGCAAAAGTTTCAGCAGAAGCCAAATTGGAAATTGATGAGGAAACTTATCTAAGCTCATTTAAACCTCACTTAATGGATGTAGTATATACCTGGGCAACTGGAGCTACATTTGCCCATATCTGCAAAATGACAGATGTCTTTGAAGGTATGGTTAAATTTTACATATATATATTTACAGTATAAGAAATACAGTTAGGATGGTATTGTTTTAACTAAACAAGTATAATATGTATTTTTAATATTTGGTAATGAAATTAAATCTTCTCCCTATTATATAGATTAAAAAAATTCTCCACAAATTCCTTGTATTATTTAAGAAGCATAGTCTGTTCATTAGAAAGTCCTTTAGAAACTATTTTAAACTGTATAATTCTTTGCAGTTGTAATTCTATGAGTTTCTTTCTTTTTTTTTTTTTTTTTGAGACAGAGTCTTGCTCTGTCGCCCAGGCTGGAGGTCAGTGGCGCAATCTCGGCTCCCTGCAAGCTCCGCCTCCCGGGTTCACGCCATTCTCCTGCCTCAGCCTCTCCGAGTAGCTGGGACTACAGGTGCCCGCCACCACGCCCGGCTAATTTTTTATATTTTTAGAAGAGACGGGGTTTCACCGTGGTCTCGATCTCCTGACCTCGTGATTCGCCCGCCTTGGCCTCCCAAAGTGCTGGGATTACAAGCGTGAGCCACCGCGCCCGGCCGTAATTCTATGAGTTTCTACAGTCACAAGCAGATGACCCTAAGAAGTCATATTTATGTGGGTATTTTTCCTTTTCACTTTTGTTCTCCTGGTGAGCTATATAATTCCACTAAAAATAGCAGAGCTGAAAATGATCAGTCATTGCATATGTAATTGACTTGGCTTTAGTCAGACTGTTATTGCAGCATGAATCAGATTAAATTTAATGAGCAGGATTTTAAGAGACTAAAGAATAATTGTTACTCAACTGAAGAGAAATTTTAAATGAAAAAATTAAGGCAAAGAAATATAAGGAATAATTATAAGTGAATTATAAGAAGCAAAAAAATAAGTAGACTGTTTAAACAAAACCATATTTAAAATGCTGCATTCAGTAGGAAAAGATTGGCTTGTGTGTTTATAAATGGCCAGTTGTATTTACTGAATGAGATAATTTACATTGAACTTTCTTAAAAATGAAAATAAATGAGTTTGTTCTGTATAAAGATTATAATAAGAACTGCTACTATTGCTTATAGGTTTAGTTTGAGAAAAATTACATGTTTAACATGCCAAATATTATAGGCCTTTCAACTGATATTATTAAAGAAGTAATAGATTACTGATTTTATGAATCAGTTATTTTTATGATGTATAGGTTAAACTCTGCAACAGAATATTAAAAACTTACACTGAGAGCCTTTACTACATTGAACTTTATGGGTTTTAAGGTTTTTAATGTTAAAGTTTATAGCACATTTTTAAATTTTGGTATTGTATCTTACATATTTTTTCTAAGGTTTATAAACTTCTCAGTCTCCTCTAAATGATCATTTAGTCAAACAGTCCCAAAGCATCCTTTGAATTCTGTATTCTGTAACTGGGAAAGTCATTGTTCATTAAGTAACTACTATATGCCGAACACTATGCTAAGAGCTCTGTATAATTTACATGTAATCACCAAATAGCAATTCAGGGTAGATATTATCTCCACTTTGCACAAGGAGACTATGGTAAACAGTTTGGCCAAGGTGATGTGAGGGCACCATGATTTAAACTCTGGTCTCTGTAACTACATGTAACTTCAGTTAAGCACCATAACACCTTATCCTTACATTTTGGGTCACCTGAAAATTTCTTAGACCCTACACTAGACTATACCATCTCCATCCACAGAAAAGTCATGCTTGGAGTAATACTAAACAGGTCTCTAATCCTTGATGATGTTTAGCAACATCTCTAATAGTTAATGGTGTTTAGCCGAGTCAGAAGAGGGATGATGTGTACTCACTGATGAAAATTGCTTAAAACAGGAGCACAGGTTGGTGTATGACAATTGTGTTTCAGCAGCACTAGGGCAATCACATAGAGCACCACCAGTCTTCAGTCCGACATCTTTTTGGAATATAAGGATGAAACTAGTAACTGTTCAATGCCTAAATAATTCTAAGACTTGTTAATACAATACTCATATTTGTATAATATCTGCTTCTCTGAAAAGTCAAAACACAATGACATAAAACAATAGTGGTACATGGCAGAGAGTAGCTTTTTTTTTTTTTTTTTAGAAAAGTAAAAAGCAGGCCAGGCACGGTGGCTCATGCCTGTAATCCCAGCACTTTGGGAGGCCGAGGTGGGCGGATCATGAGGTCAGGAAATCGAGACCATCCTGGCTAACACGGTGAAACCCCATCTCTACAAAAAATACAAAAAATTAGCTGGGCGTGGTGGCAGGAGCCTGTAGTCCCAGCTACTTGGGAGGCTGAGGCAGGAGAATGGCGTGAACCCTGGAGGCGGAGCTTGCAGTGAGCCGAGATTGTGCCACTGCACTCCAGCCTGGGTGACAGAGCAAGACTCCATCTCAAAAAAAAAAAAAAAAAAAAAAAGTAAAAAGCAAGGGCAGTAGACCTGGCCTGTCAGATGAGTATATTTTTTTAAAAAATCTAGGAATTCATATAAAATTGTCTTTATAGATTATTTTTTCTGTTCTTTCTACCTAAGTAGAAGTTATCACAGTATAGAAGATAAATCCTAAACTGCCAAATTGAAGATGGTTTGTAGCTCATACTAGATGCCACCTATGAATTGACTTTTTCCACAGCATACTAGCATTCCTGAAGTCTATTCTGTCCTCTTTCAGTTACTCAGGGGCTATTTCTACATCACAGTTTGCTTGAAATTTCAGTTTGAAAATTTGAGAAATTCAGTTTTTTAGCTCTAACTTGAAATTAGATCTAATATCTACATAATTTTTATGTTTTTCTTGTGTGTGAGCCAGTAGATCAGCTTAAACCTTTCTAAAAATTGGGATATACTGTGTATTCGCCCTTAAAACTATTTTTTTATATAAGTAGCAAAAAATGAGAACCTTCATTTTCTTAGGATAGTATTTCTCTCTTTTGTTTTTACAGTGTTATATAGTGCTTCCATTTTAAGAATAGCCATTCCTTCCTCATCTCGTTATTGTACGTGGTTGTTTTTTATTTTTTGCAACAGGGTCTGGCTCTGTCACCCAAGCTGGAGTGCAGTGGCGAGATCTTGGCTCACTGCACCCTCCATCTCCCGGGCTTAAGTGATCCTTCCACCTCAGCCTCCAGAGTAGCTGGGACCACAAGCATGTACCACCATGCCCAGCTAATTTTTGTTAATTTTTGTAGAGATAGGATTTTACCATGAAGCCTAGGCTGGTCTCAAACTCCTGGGCTCAAGTGATCCACCTGCTTCAGCCTCCCAAGGTGTTGAGATACAGGCATGAGCCACTGCAGCTGGCCTATACATGTTTTATGATTGGAAAAATACTGTAGTCAAAGCTGTAGCACACAGTACAGTGTGTCTGTTTTTACAGGCAGACAATAATTGCATTGGAACTTTCTAATGTGCTGTGTGCAAACCATATTTGTTCCTAATAAGATTCTTAATTTTATTTTCATATGAAAATAAAAGTGTCTGGTCATTTCATATCCTGAGGCTCAGAAGTAGTTTTAAGTATTCTTCAAACATTAACTGAGGCTAGTTAACACTGCAGTGATTAAAGCCATGTGTTTGGGGGATGTCTAATGCAAAAGAAAAGTTCATATTGTGATTCAGTTGAGAAATTTTGAAGACTATTTATTTATTCTGTTATCACCCTGGAAAAAAAAATGACAGAATTTAGCTGTTTTTTATTTCCATTAAACTAAATTTGAATGACAGTTTAAACAAAATACTTGTATGAGCTGATGCCTAGGGTTTTAGTCAAGTAATCCAGAGGCTGTTACTATTTATTTCTGACTCTACATAAACAGTATTGTACTCTTAACTATGAAGGATGACAAAGGATTTGCTTTCCACTGAGCAAGTGTCATTAGGAAAGCTTCTGTGATGACTTATCTATTGAAACTATTTACTGTACCTCTGCCTGCCATATGTTTTTTTTTTCAGTCCTGCTCCCTCTGTATGCCACGTTTTGAAAGCAAATACTGTGAATTGCATTCCTCAACTCTGTCCCCACCACACACATTCTGTCACATGCCTTTCAAGTAGCAGTTTAACCCTTTCTTAGCATCATCAGTGTCATGAGTGGTTTTCCAGTGGATTTGTCTTTTAAAAGTATTCTTGCTGATAATAATAAAGTAACAATTTACTAGTAATTGCTTCTGTCTTTACATTTTGGCAGTTTTAGTACCTGATACTTACTCATTTAATGAATAATTCTGAGACCCTAGTGGGAATCAGGCACCATGCTAGTTACAGTGTGAGCAATAGTCTGTGCTCTCAAGAAAGGGTTCAGCCTAAGCTGGGGTTTAGCGGTAAGTAGTTGCAAGATACATGTGTGATTCTAACCTCAGGCCAAGCTGGATAGGAGTATTAAATTCGGGTCAGAGCATGAACTGTGGGAAACTGCTTTAGGGTATGCCAGAAAGCTGAAGGCAGAAATTCTGTTCGGGAAAATCTGCTGCTTTATCTCCTTAATGAGAATGATGCTGTTTTGTTCATCAACCGGGTAAGGCTGATGTTTATTAAAATGCTCTTAAATAAAAGCATATAGTCCCAAGTGTCCATCAATAGATGAATAAATTGTGGTACATATTAGGTTGGTACAAAAGTAATTGTGGTTTTTGCCATTTTTTAATGGCAAGGTGTTCCATTTTAATAAAGATTAAATGGAACAGCTTTCAGTTAGAAAAGACGTACTGACTCATGCTACAGTATGGACAAACCTTGAACACATTAAATTGAAAGAAGGCAGACACAAAGGCCACATAGTGTATAATTTCACTTATATGAAATGTCCAGAATAAGCAGATTCCTAGAGACAAAGCATGTAAGTGGTTGCCATGGGCTGGAGGGACAGGAAGACATGTAACTGCTTAATGGGAACAAGGTTTTTTGGGGGTGGCAAAAATGCTCTAAAATTAGATAATGATGGTTACACAAGTCTGAATATACTAAAAACCACTCAGTTGTACACTTATTTAATTTTATGGTGTATGAATTCTGTCTCCATGTGAGAGTTCTTCGAGAATGTAGTAAACCAGAATATAAAAAAGGGCAGTAACTGAATTGTATACTTTAACATGGTTAAAAAGGTGTTTACCACTATTTGAAAAATTTTTTAAAGACAATAACTAGAAAGAATTGGATTTCTCTTTCTACTCTGGCAGGACCAAAAAAAAAAAATTGTAACAAACTAGTAGGTTAATGTGGTTTTGTTTTGTTTCGGTTTTGGTCAGCTTCATTTAGCCTATGATGGGTCATGGCTTTGAAACCTTTGTCTAGCACTTAGGCTGATGAGGCAGGATGACTTATAAAGGTGGGCATAAGAAGAGCCCTTGGATTACAGAGAACTGCAGTAGGTAGGAGAGATGCTAGACAATTCACTACTTAATCGTCAGTCTTCATTAATCCCTGCGGGGAGTAGCCTCTATGTTTCAGGCAGCTGTGGACAGTTAAGTGTTTGTGCACATACCCAGTGATTTGTTGATGAGACTCTGTGGGCAACAACCACAGCCATTGTATATGCACTCTTGTGCCTACTGGCCTAATTTGCTTATTACCTGAAACTGTGTCAAAACTAAAGTTTCCAGAAATTGAATTGAAATGTTTACAAAATGTGACATGACAGTGCTCTCTGGCCTGAATGTGCATTTACTTGCCTTAGTTTATTCTTTATCTTAGTAATTTACTTCATATGGTTTGGTCTGTGATAACTTTTGTAGATTCTGGTTAACACGAGTTACTAAAATTTGTGAAATAATAATATCACATTGTGTTTCTTGGTACACATTTGAAGTCAGTCAAAACAATGTTTGAGAGTGTGTCTGGCTCTTTAATGCCCTACGCAGCAGAGGACTTTGTAAAGGATTTCATTTCAATCCTAAATGACCTGTGAGAATCTGGTCTCAGGTACAAATCTAGTTACATTTTGAGCCACTACCTAATTTAATTATCTTTGGATATACTTGTTTGCATAAACATTTAATATCTGATTGCATAGGTAATATGACATTACCCTCTCTATCCCAACTCCTACCCTCTCTCTTGACACCCAGAAGTTTCTGCAATTGGATTTCCTGTTTCATTGCAAGGCAGTGTTGAAGCCTGCATTCCTAGCAGCTGAGAATAGAAATAACAAATAAATAATTATTATTAATTTAATAATAGTGTAAATAGTTCATTGTTCCTACGGATTGCATTTTGAGAACTGGTATTCCTAATGCATTTCATATATTAAAAATGAAGTCACAAGCGTTTTAGATTTAGGCAGGTAGCACTTAGAGAAAGGATCTCACAATCTCTGCCCCTCTTTGCATAAGTCTAGCAAGAGTGAAACTGTGTTTATAGCTTCAGCTTTGATACAAACACTTTTCTCAGATTCTAGACCCATGGGAAAAGGCTTCTTTCCTTGTGCTCCTTGAGAACACTCTGTGTAAATAACGTACTAGTGAAAGAATCTAAGGTCAAGAAGAATGAATGCACCTTTAAAATGACAAATTTTATCTTGTTACTCTCCTGCTAAAAACAGTCTGTTGCATTCTATGAGATGGTATGGATGGTGTCCAGATGCCTCACTAGGCCACACTCAGGGTCCTTGAATAGCTGCGGTTTGCCAGGCTTTTCTGCGTTGTCGTGGTGGTCCTTCCCTTGTTGCTGCTGCCTGAGAGATACTGCCTGGTTCTTACAGACACAGATTATGTCATCCTTGCAGCCTTCACCCAAAGTTGCTCCTTCCTCCTAGGGCATTTTGTTTTCCTACTTAATACCAAGTGTCAGCATGTTAGTAATAAACAGATGTCTCTACCATTAGTCAAAGGTGGGAGTTAAGCCTTTCATCTTTGTAGACTTCCCCAGTACCTAGCCATGATTTACTTCATGGGAAGTCCCTCAAAGTACTGTTAATTATCCTGTGTTCTCCTGCCTTGCTTCTTAACAAAAATTCTGCTGTTCCTGATTATTTCCGTTTTACCAGTGTTTGTTCCTTTTCTATCCAGGCAGCATAATTCGTTGTATGAGGCGCCTGGAAGAATTGCTTCGACAAATGTGTCAAGCAGCAAAAGCCATTGGAAACACTGAGCTGGAAAATAAATTTGCAGAAGGTCAGTATCAAATGCATAAGCTGTTTCTAATTTAGACAAATTTCATGAAGCAACTCTTGAGCCCTGGACCACAACCTAGGAGGACATTTTGAGATGTTCTTCACTGCATTGTCATGGAGAGCTATCTACTAGTGTTTCTATAAAATTTAGTGTGTTGGGGGAAAAGTTGAGATTTTATATATACATCCATTTACGTATATTAATTGTACACTAACTACATGCCAGGCATTGTTTTAAGCACTAGGGGATATAGTGAACAAAAAGACACCCCTGCCTTCATGGAGTTTACATTCTAGTGTGGGGAGATAGACAATAAGTCAGCAATTAAATTTATCAGATAGTGATAAGTCTGTAAGATAAAAACAAAGCAGAAAAGACAATAGAATTGGCAGATGGATATGATGGTCTAGGGCCTCCACAGGGAAGGTGGCAGTTAAGCCCCTTGGCGTATGCTTGATGTACGTGAACACCAGCAAGAGGCCAGTGTGGCTGGAGCAGAATGGGCAGTGAGTAGAGTAGTAGGGGTTGAAGTGAGAAAGGAAATGATTCCATAGTTCCCAGCCCCAGGCTTCTCAACTCTGCAGTGACTGGAGGTGTGGAGCTTGGGAGTGACCTGCCCTAACTTGGACTTTACAAGGTAATTCTTGCTCTTACATGCAGGGCAAGTCTGTAGAGTAGCACAGTAGAAGTGGGGAGAACAGATCAAGAAAGGATGGCTAAACCAAGGTGGTAGTAACGGGGTGGTGGTGGGGGGCAAGGGGCATAAGCTTCAGTCCTGTCTACTGACTCTTGACCAAGAAAAAGGGCTAAGTTAATCAAAGACATTGTTGCTGAGTCAGTCAATGCTAGTGATTTCTGCTAACAACTTAGTGTCCTAAGAAGAAGTTTGCAAAAACTGGCTTATATTTCCACATTGTTGATAAATGTAGGCCTGTTTAATGACTCAGAGTTTAAGTGTAGGTGTCAAAGTTTTAAAAATAATTTGTCATCAAAATTTGTAGTTGTCCTTCCTTGGCCTAGAATTTCACATGGGAACTGAAAAAAAAAAGTGTCTTCTGATATAGGTAGAAAATCCAAGTCTTTGGATTTACATTTCTTTAGACAGTTTAGTCCTTCCTATAATTAATTTTTTATTTATTTATTTATTTACTTTTGTGGAGACAGAGTTTTGCTCTTGTTGCCCAGGCTGGAGTGCAATGGTGCGATCTCAGCTCACCGCAACCTCCACCTCCACCTCCACCTCCCAGGTTCAAGTAATTCTCCTGCCTCAGCCTCCCAAGTAGCTGGAACTACAGGCATGTGCCACCATGCCCGGCTAATTTTGTATTTCTAGTAGGGACGGGGTTTCTCCATGTTGGTCAGGCTGCTCTTGAACTCCTGACCTCAGGTGATCCACCCGCCTCGGCCTCCCAAAGTGCTGGGATTACAGGCGTGGCTACCGCATCCGACCTAGCATTTATCTTTTTAAACAGTTCTAGGCACCTCTTTCCTGGCCAGCCCCCATGGAGTATTTCAGAGTCAAAAGAACAGGGGTCTGGCTTGTATGTTTTCCACCTCACAGAGGTGGCTGCAAATTCCTCTAGGTGTTCAGCAAGGTGTTTGACTTTATAGGCTCCTCTCTCATCAGTTGAATCAGGGTTGGTATACTGGCTTTAAAACTTCGGTAGAGACAAGTTAGGTGTTTTTTGGTCTTGAAAGTTTTTTGGTCTTGAAAGTTTAAACCTTACTTTCTTTTCTCTTAGGAATCACCAAAATCAAGAGAGATATTGTGTTTGCTGCCAGCCTCTACTTGTAGAGTCAGCTAAAGGAATGTGAGCTTTTAAATTATTGACCACCTGTTTGATTACAGTTGACTACAAATGCCTGCAAGTGTGGATTTGGTTCTCCCATACATTTTAATATGTATTATATTTAAATCAAACATCATTCATAGAAAGCATATTACATACATGTTTATACATAAGCATTACATTTTTTTAATAAAAATGTATACAGGTGGGGCACTGGTTTGGTGGAAGGCTTAGAGTTTTTTTAATGAGTTTAGAGCTATTAGATAACCACTGTGTTAAAGATTACTATGTACACACAAAGTGGGCATCCAAGAGGCATAGCAGCAGCAGCAGTCTTTAAAGGCTTGTACACTGGGAAGAAAGATGCATCCTCTTGCCTTGTGGCAATCATTTTCCTTAGAAAACAGGCCAGCTTCACCTGGGCACCCTGCTGCCCCTCAAGGCTGGTGATTGCTCCGATAGTGATTCCCCGTTGTTGGTGTTTCATGCAGAGTTGTATGAGAGTCCTCCTCTTTTCTTTCTTTAAAAGAAGTTCTTTCTTTGAAGAAATCCGATACATATACAGCCTACAGTGCAAAATATTTAATGGTATAATTTAGATCAAGTTAAAAACTACATACAAAGTTGTGATCAATAGCATCCTAAGATAAATATAAACAAAAGGATATACTTTGAGACGTACAGATTAAGCATATAAAAAATTAGAGACTAACTGGGATTTTTTAAAGATTATTCCAAATTGAGTTGCTTTGTTATGTCTTTAGCAAATAACTTCATTTTGCCCGTACTGAATAAGAGTTATTTCTACATGTGAATTAGTTTTTTCAAGTCATCACCCCCTAAAAAAAACTATTTCTAGCCAGAGCCTTTCACAATAAAAATACTAAGATTTTACAAAAATGCTAAGTTTTACAAAAAGTAACCTGGTTTTTGGCCTGCTGTGTATCCTGAAGTGACTTTTAATAACATTGAGATTCTTGCCCACTGCATAGTTTTCTCCTCAGCTGGGGATATTTCTTTTTCTATTTACTTATCTAAATGTTTAGCAATATCAAGATGTAGGCTGTTGACCTGTATACTTACAACTAATATTGCAACCAGAGCTCCCTGAATGAGTCCAGTCAACACATCACTCCAGTGGTGTTTGTAATCAGAAACTCGAGAAAGGCCCACATAAATGGATACAGCAACAAGACCAAATTGCAGTGTGGGGCGTAAGAGTCTTGCCCAGTCTCCCTTCATCCTGGCTTGAAGATAAAGCTAAAAGAAAAGAATAAAGAAAAAAATAGTTTATTTAACATAATGCAAAACTTTTATATTAAGGGTTGCATTTAAAATGATTATCAAAGTATTATTATATAGGGAACAGGACTTCTAGGCAAACATTCACATATGCATTAATGCCTAAATGTTAATCCTTTAAAGAAACAAAACTATTGCCCTACTAACTTGTTCAGAAGAATCTATTGCCAGTCTAGCTGTACCACCCTTCAAACTGTATACAAACAGGTGTTTGTTTCCTTGTTTATGGCTTTCTAAACAGGATTTCAGGGACAGTTCCTCCCCTTGCAATTTGGGTTATAATTCTGATAGTCAAGATCAGTGCTGCCATTGGTTTTTTTATTGTTTTCCTTAAAAAGAAATGGGGCCTTGCTCTGTTGCCCAGACTGGAGTGTAGTGGTGGTGTAGTCAGTCATAGCTCACTGCAGCCTCAAACTCCTGGGCTCAAGCAATCCTTCCATGTCAGCTTCCCAAGTAGCTGGGACTATAGGTACATGCCACTGAGCCCAGCTAATTGTTTTTTATTTTTTGTAGAGATGAGGGTCTTACTATGTTGCCCAGGCTGGTCTCAAACTCCTCATCTCAAGTAACCCACCTGCACTGGCCTCCCAAGGTGCTGGGATTACAGACATGCACCACCATGCCTGACCCAGTATTGTCATTAGTTCTGAGTCTTGGGATAAAGTGCTAGCATTCTGGGCACAGGTTGCTATTGCTCTGGGCCTATCTAGGGACTATTTGATTAATTCACCAA